>NC_046171.1:18890943-19120943 GCF_011064425.1 Rattus rattus | reverse complement strand
GCGAGTAACTGGCCACCCCGAAAATCTAAACCAAAGTGTAAGCAATTGTTCTCGAAGTAATGGCTGTTCTGAGAGGAAGAACAGGCAGAATGCTCCAGGATTGGCCCACGTAGGAGCTCCGTGGCAAAAGGAACAGTTGAAGGGACTTGTCCTTTGCTTGGAGTATGGACTACGCCCATGACAGCCATGGACAGTCCGGATAGCTCTCCCACAGTCCTTTCTTGCCTGCCTACTGAAGCCCTGATCTCAGCACTCCCCTTGGAAGTCGCTGCATGCCTGCTGTGCTGCAACGTGTCCCATCTCGAACGAAGCCTACCACAACATTTTGTGAATTGAGTAACACATAAGAAGGCTATCTGGCTCCTTACTAACATCAACATAATGACATAGAATATCACATAAGAACAGATCGACCCATTTTATTGAAGGGTAAAGAATTACAAGGAGAGAAACACCCCCTCACCTCCCCCCACACCGTTCCTTTCTAAGCACCCAAGCTTTATTCTGAGATCTCACATCACCTCCTGGCATCCCCCCCCCACCCAGAAATTTCAATGTCTACCTCACACACAGAAGAAAAATAATTTACAAGGAAAGAGAAATAAAAGCGCCTACGAAAATAAGTTGTATTTTGGTGTTTTTCTATTTTTCTGGCTCTCCCGCACATGTTCTCCTGTGTGATGATAATTGAGGAGTTGGAGTGAATTGTGCTTCAGAGATTGTGAGGTCGACTTCTGTGTCTGTTCTCCTTTAAGGGAGGCGATAAGGGAGTCCCAAGAGAGAGGTAATAGTAGCCAAGGTCACCCAGCCAGGCAATACTCAAGTTGGGATTTTTATCTGTGTCTCTTCAAAAGCAGCGTATCATGAACTCGGGGTTTTAAGCCACACTTTTAAAATCTAGCATCGCATAAAACTTTTAAAGCCCCAGCGCTGGGTGATATTTGAGCTATTTTGAGGGAAACGGTAATTGACATTTAAAGATATCTTGTCTCCTAGCAACCAGAGGAGTTCCTTGGAGTTCACTTAAGCTTCAAGAAGACTCACACCCGGAACCAGGCTGACTGACACCCAGCTTCTCCCCTGCCTAAGTTCTGGGGCTGCCATGGGACACGTGCGTTTGGCTGGTTCTGAAGGAGGAGAGGGTGAGAGAGGGGAGGTGACTAACATGTGTGTCATCAACCAGAGACGAATTAAAAGAAGTGCCTTTTCCTTGGAACTGTATTGATCAGGGCACAGTGAAAGACCCCGGAAGAGCAGAATTAAATCCTAGTTACATCCCTTCCCCCGCCCCCACCGGAGGGAGCGAGAGTGTGAGTCTGGGACACTGTCCTTCAGACTCTTTCCCACTCAGACCCCACGTTATTCTGAGTAAGCTGCCCTTTTCTGTTCTACCAGAGAGAGAGATGCACTTCTTGCCTTCTCAGTAACCAGAGTTTGGCTATTTGAGCTTGATTCCCCGCCGCGCCCCAGTCCTGGGTGTTGTCTCTCTCTTATGTATCTGTTCACAGATGGGTTTGTTTATCTTTGTGCAAATCTAACGAGGAGGGCGCTTGTTTCTGAAAAAGCAAACATACATTCTCAGTCTGCGTTCCCCAACTCGTCACGGTTTCCAATTCCAGAGTCTCTGAGGGGTGATGAAGCAACCTTCATTCTTAAAAAGAAAATCAAATCTTATCTTTGTGTGTGTGGGTGTGTGTGTGTGTTTGTGTGTGTGTGTGTGTGTGTGTGTTTGTGTGTGTGTGTGTGTGTGTGTGTGTGTGTGGGTGTGTGTGTGTGTGTGTGTGTGTGTGTGTGTGTGTATGTGTGTGTGTGTGTGTGTGTGTATGTGAGTGTGTGTATGTGAGTGTGTGCGAGTGTGTGTGAGTGTGTGAGAGGAGAGAGAGGGAGAGAGAGAGAGAGAGAGAGAGAGAGAGAGAGAGAGAGAGAGAGAGAGAGAGAGAACTGTATAGCATGCCTGAGTCAGTCAGAAGACAACCTCAGGCAATGCTCTTTGCCTTCCATCATGAGATAGTCTCTTCCTTGCCACTGTGTTTGCCCAACTAGATGGCATAAAGGTTTCTTGGGATTCTGTCTCTGTCTCCTAGCCAACCACAGAGGGCCCTGTGGAGTTAGAGACATGTGACACCTCTCCTGTCTTTATGTGTGTTCTCGGGATCCAAACTCGAGGCCACCTGCTTGCTAGGCGACGGATTTACCCACTGACCCATCTCCCTTCCTCCTTCCAGCCCGTTTGCGAGCGCCCTTTTCACTAATCCTGAAAATATAAAATGGCGGGAGACAGTTTCAGCATGTGGTAGTGTAAGAGTTGAAACCACAAGTATAAAACCCCAGGGAAGATATAAAACTCACTGGATGAGGTTGTCCCCTTCTCCAGGACGGGCAGCCTTGCCAGCCAGACACCCACAGGTTACAGTCTGAGGGTCCTGTGTGTTATAGCAGCACGCTCACCTGTCAACTCCCAGCCTTCCCTCCCGTGTGTCCGGCACTGCTCCAGGAATAGGAGATTTGAGGTTGGGAAAGAGCCGTGCTCCTGGGTTTGAGATGCTCAGAATTGAAGGTGAATACAGATGCTGAAGCAAAGCATTTGTATGTGATAGATGACGGAGACATAGGAAGAGATCTGCTGGCCTTTAGGAAAGAGAGGAGCTCCAATCTCAGGGGATGCAGGACATCTTCCCGGTGAAGGGAAATTCAACTGAACACGCGGGTGTCCTACTGTAGAGAGAGTGACAGTGTAGGTGTATTATCTTATGAAATAACATGTCCATTTGCTTTTCAGTGCTTCTGTCTCTTCTGCCTCTTGACTTGGATACACATGCACATGCACACATGCACACATGTGCACACACATACACATACAGACACATGCACACACATACACACATGAACACACATACACACATGTGTATACACACATACATACACATGTGTACACACACATACACACATGCACACGCATACACATAAACACACACATACACATATACACACACATACACATATGAACACACATACACATATACACACACATACACACATGTGTATACACACATACATACACATGTGTACACATATACACACACATACACATATGAACACACATACACATATACACATAGAGACATGTGAACACATGTACACTCATACACACTCATACACACACACACACACACACCACAACTCTTCTTTTGTAACTTTGTGGAAAATCCTAGCCTCCACTTCTTTACTGCCTGCCCTTCAACTTGTGCTCTCTCTAAGGCCATTCAGCTTTTGTTTTTGGTAAACCTTCTCCTTCCAGTTACTTCCTTTTGTGAGCTATTTATAAAGCAAGCAAAGATCCAGAAAATGTCAACAGAATTCGTAAGAAACCCAAGTGTCATTGCTGTCTCCTGTAAAACCGCCACTGCTTGGTTCCCATCAGTCGGACTAGTCTCACTCCCAGAGACCCTAGAAGGCCAGAGCTCAGGAAAGAGGGAAACTTAGTGTGTTTTTCGACAACCTAGGTTCTGCTGGAATTGCAACTTCATATCAGAGCTATAACCTCTAGCCCGGCCCCTGCTGTCCCGAAGGTATGCACAGACCTTCCATCTGCCTTCCCTTGAAGCCGGGAGTGTCACAGCTGTTACCTGGGGATGGAACAGGCAGCGTCACCCTAGGGTATGGGTGCAGAGGTGTGTTTGTTTAACTGTTCTGCCTAGCCAGGTGTGCTGATACACATCTATAGAGAGCCGCCCAAGGCACATGTACAATGTAAGCACCACTGGAGACAGAGGCAGGAAGACTGAAAGTTTAAGGCCAGCCTTGGTTACATAGCAAGACCTCATCTCAAAAGAACAAAATTATAAAAGAAAAATAACAAAAGGGAGCGGAAAAAAGAGACTGTGTCTATCAATGGCTGTCACCAACGAGGTTCAGATGCATCCCCTATCCTCAGGTGTTTTGAGGACCCACTAGGGCCCACCTATGTATACTCCCCAAGAGACTCCTAAAATCTATGGGTGAATTTTGCTTGCTTATTTGAGATGACACATTTTCTGTCTTTTTTAAACAATTGTTTGTTTTTCTTTATGGGTATAAATATTTTGTCTGCTTGTACGTGTGTGGGCCTCGTGGGTGCCAGGTGTTCATGGATGTCAGGAGAGGGCATTGGATCTTCTGGAACTAGAGTTTCAGACTGCCGTGAGCCTTCTTTCAAAGTGACAAGTGTTCTTAATGGCTGCCATTAAGCCAGCCTTCTCTTGTCATCTGAGTGAGCTCAGTGTATTGGTAAACCGACATAGAAAGGCAAGGACAGAAAATCAACACATTTCAGGCAGAGAATCAACACAGAAAGACAGGCAGAAATAGTTTGGTGTTAACAGAGCAGGTAATGGAGGCTTGGGCATTTTAGTTTACAAGCAAAAGGCAAGAATGCAGTCATTCATCAAGCTCATGCTGGGGATTTCCTGGCCCTATCATTTCCCACTTATTGGGCAAGTTGCTTGATGCTCTAAGCTGTTTCTTCATCTTTAAAACATGTCCCATTTGGCCTGTGTGAACCAAAGAAAATGATGCTCTCAGGAAATCCACACGGCTTACTCAGAGTGTCGTGTTAGGCTAACCAAAGCTTTCAGGTAAGTATACCAAGGGAGCAGTGATTGTGACCATATCTAGCTATAAACAAAATCGGTTCCCAGTCTACTGTCACTGCCCCTGCTAGGACACTCTTTTTTTCCTCTCAGAGTTCGCCTCTAGGAAGTCAGTGTTTCACTCCTGAAAGGATCCAGCTATCTGCAACACATGCTTCTTGCTCTCTGGTTGCCCACAAGCTCCCTAAGAAGCTGAGGAAGTCCCTGAGCTTGCCACCAGGATGGATTAAGAGCAGCCAAGCCAACCTCTATTCCTGTGGGGCCTCCACCTGGGAAAAGGAGTTGGGACGCGATTGGAGCTGTATACGATGACTCTTTTGGAAAAGAAAATAGCTCTCTCCCTAAAGCACGTGACTATGCACATCTTTGAGTAGCGACCTACAGAAGCTGTGCAAGATGCCCATCGACATCCGAGGATACAAAGCAGGTGATTAAATGATAACAATGATCTAGATGCACCGGAATCACCCAATCAGAAAGAGGGCCATCTGTGTGTGGGCAAAAACAACCAAGCCACTGCTCTATAAAACAAACTCTTGAAATCATGACTTACAAGCCACAGGTCGTCTTAGCAATTGGTGCTGATGCAGCAAACTGTCCACAACTTACAGAGCGTAGTAAGAGCACAGGACGATGACAGAGGTGAAATGTGTAGGAAGGAAACACCAAATCTATTTTTTTTTTTAGTTGATTGTATTCCTAACTACTTAGACCAGTGGTTCTTAACCTTCCTCAAGCTACGACCTTTTGATACAGTTCTTCATCTTGTGGTGACCCCCCAACCATAAAATTATTTTTGTGGCTACTTCGTAACTGTAATTTTGCTACAGTTATGAATCATAATGTAAATATCTGCGTTTTCTGATGGTCTTAGTTGACCCTTGTGAAAGGGTCATTTCATTCCCAAATGGGTCACGACCCACAGGTTTAGGAACACTGATCTAGACTCTGAACTTACCTAAGGAAAGGGTTTGGTTGGAGGGAAGAGTAAATATTACTCTGGGAGACAAGGGGGACCACTGAGGGACATCTCAAAGGGTATTTTGGATTGTGGAGGTTGATATGGTACTGTCCCTTGGTAAGCAGGTCTCCAGAGGCTTACAGACCAGGGGACTGAAAGAAATCTTGTCAAGCACTTCATCCCTCGTTTGAAGACAAGGAAATGGGGGTCACTAATAGGGGTAACCCTGTCTAAAGAATTCAGAGTCAATTACTGTATTGGTCAGGGTGCAACTGGGAAAACCAATCAAACATGGTGCGTGTCCTAGTTACTTTTTATGGCTATGGTAAAACACCGAAGCCAAGACAACATATTTAAAAAAAAAATCATTTAACTGGGCTTATAGCTCCAGAGAGTTGGAGTCCATGGTAGTGAAGTAAAATGATGTGGGCTGTGTGTGTGTGTGTGTGTGTGTGTGTGTGTGTGTGTGTGTGTGTGTGTACAACTGAGAGCTCACACCTCAAAACCATAAACAGAAGCAGAGAGCTAACTGAAAATGGTGTGAGTCCTTGGACACCTCAAAGCCTTCCCATAGTGACACACCTCCTCCACCAAGGTCACACCTAATCCTTCCCAAACACTTCCACCAACTGGGGTCCTACTATTCCAATACATGAGCCTATAGGGAGCGCTATTCTCACACAAACAGCCATACAACAAGGTACACATGAAACAGGAGATACAGATGATAGGGATGTAGGAGAGCCAATAGGGGCCAGGGAGCTGACCCAATAGTCAAGGACAATGCAGCTTCCAGGCTGTGGAGGGGAAGAAGGAGAAGGCAGGGTTCGTGGAATCCTGGCCCAAGATGGAAGCCTGCCTCCAGCCACACGCCTCCTCCATCAAGGCCATACCTCCTAATCCTTCCCAAACAATTCCACCAACTGGGGTCCTCCTATTCAATCCCATGAACCATGTGGAACTCCAGCGGAACCGGTCCTCCAAAAGTCACAGACCACAGCTTGGGACACTGCCGAGGCAGGCAGGGCAGAGGAGAAATCTCAGGCCTCTTCCTTATTCTTGCCCTCTTAGCACCCTGAGTGGTGAACCCCAGGAGGAAGCCAGGAAGCACAGCTGGAGAAAGTAGAGGAATGTGACCCAGAAAAGGGCCGGGCTAAAACAAGGAAGGGCTACTGTGAGTCAATCATGTCTCCAGCGTTCCTTTATCCAGGGTTCTGCCTGGAAAAGAGCTGTCATTTGGTGGTAACCACAGGAGCTGCTTTCTCATGGGCAAACTATGTTAGTATTTTGTCAACAAACGCATTCCTGATCAGTCTCCTATCCGATGGGGAAAGGCTTCTACACAATGCAACCCTGAGTCAGCCCTTCTAAAGGGCAAGCATTTCTCTAGTATTGCTTGAGTTTCCATAGGATGAGTGCATTTCTTTTTCTTCATGGCTACATCTTGGAGAGGTAGGCCTCCTAAATTTTCGCAATTATGGTAGACACATTGCCGAGAAATGGCTTATGTTGTAGGTAAGGACTTAAACCCCTTGGCATAGCCATGGACCCCCCACCTAAGTTACTCTAATTAGTTGTCAGTAAAACTCATGTTCTTCTTATGTATATAGGGTTCCAAGATGAGTCCCCAATCTCTAGCTTGCCAGGAACAATAACCCCTAAGATCTTTTACTAGAGGAACTCTAATAACTGGTGACTGGCCAGACAGGGTTAAAGGCAAAATAATTAACATCTAACTTACCACGGTAGCTGACCCATCAGACCAACCACTGTCCCCAAGAGAGCCCTTGTATCAGGGGGGCAGTGCAACTTTTAACTGTTGCATTTTCTGATTGGTATTGAGGACAGTGTGGTTGGGGGGAGTCAGGGCAGCTACTCAACTCTTTCCTCAACCTCTCTGCATGCAGTCCAAGACTCAACTTTACCGAGAGGATCATAAAACAGGATGCACCCTGACAGCATGCCAAGTTCTTCCAGGGACCCTGGCAAAGAAATCCCAGTTGCTGACTCCGGGTTGGCTGGGAGCCTCTTTCCTCACCCCAGGTGGAGAGGCCTGAATCAGCTCCAGATTAGCATTTCTTAGGTCTCCGTCCTAGCACAGTGCAACACAAGAAACCAGCCAAGGGCGATGCTAGAATGGATGCTCACAGAATGGATGAAAGTTTGCAAAGCTCCCTCTCTCTCTCCCCTTGAAGGTTTTTCTTTCTCTTTTTTTTCCTTTGCCAAGATCTTCCAGAAA
The DNA here is from genome assembly GCF_011064425.1 of Rattus rattus. Taxonomy (NCBI): domain Eukaryota; kingdom Metazoa; phylum Chordata; class Mammalia; order Rodentia; family Muridae; genus Rattus; species Rattus rattus. The sequence goes on along the minus strand of NC_046171.1, from coordinate 19,113,115 downwards.
AAAAAAAAGCAGAACCTTTGCCCAGACAGAGCAAACATGTCACAGAGTTCTGCTTTCACCGTGTGTTAAGTGGAAATGATTGGGCAAGGGAGCAGTAAGATTCCTCTCCGAGTTTCCTCTGAGTCGGGGGGTTGGTCCTGCACACTCAGACTGACACTGCAAAGTGCGAAGGCTTGCGCTCAGCACCCTCGAGTCCCACCGTGCCTCAGCCACCTGCCATCTGGGGTAATCTGCCCAGAATGTGGCTGAAGGGGCATATATACACATAAAGATGCATATATACATATAAAGATGGGGGCATTTTTGATAACTTCTGCTCTAGGCGTGCATAGAAGACAAGGTTCTGTCATTGGGTTGTAATAACTGAAGTCCATCCAGGACACTTCTGTCTCTCATGACTGACAACTGAGTTCAAGACCGGTAGGGCTCTTGGTCGCCTTGTCCTAAGATAAGTGTTAGATAATCCCAGATGGAATCAATACTCCCAGAGAGCCATTGCGTTTATTTAAAAAGGAACGTAAAAAGGAAGGTATACCTGTGTGGAGGTGTGTGCCCGGGTGCATGTGTGGAGCCCAGGACATTAGGTGTGCTGGGTGACCACTCTGTTTTCTTCTCTTGAGACAAGGTCTGTCACTGAACTGGGATAACCACTGCCAAGTCTGTCTCCCCACCCCCAGCCCTACCCCCACCTCCGACCCTAGAGCTGGGATTACAGACACTTGGAATTATGTCAATTTTTTACATGAACTTCGGAGATTTGAACTCGGGTCCTCATGCTTGTACAGCAAGCACTCTTAGCCATCTCCACAGCCTCTTCGACTCTCTCCATTGTATAGGTGAGCAGACTTGGCTCAGCTCCCTTTGGCACATGGAAGGGTAGCACGGTTGCTGGTCCTGACACTGCCTAGCCGTACGTGCTGCAGTACGCAAACCATTTAGGCTAGGTAAGCTTTGGATTAGAGCCGTCGCATACGTCACTCGACATCAAATAGGGTTGCATTTTAGAATCCCCCGTGGGAAGCTTTCTAAAAATTCTGATGCTCGCGACTCTCCCCCCCAGAGCCACTATCAGAAGCACTAATCACGGGACTGGTCTTACTTTCAACTCTCCAGATGATTAGAATAAGTAGCCAGGCTTAGAAACCTTTGTTTTGATAAACTTCAGTTCTCTTACCCGTTCAGTTCTCTTACCCGTAACAGTAGCGGTTGCCCCACCTCCCAGCCCTGGGAGCGGGTCGGGTGTTATAGCCCCAGATCCGCTGATTGTTAGCGCAGTGACCGCGAACAACCTACTTGATGTTTCTTGGTCTTAGGCAATACTTTGACTTAGGCGCCTTACAAAAATTCCATTTTGAAACTCGAATGAGATGTGTTTGTAGAGCGCTGCCACCTGACTCATGGTAAACATGGTATTATTGGTCAATGCCGGTATGGAGAAAGAGTTCCCGGGGTTCTCTGGGACACTGAGCCCACACCAATTGGTTGCCTTCGGATGACGTGTCATTGTTACTGTGAATTGTGGTTCTCAAGCAGGGGTGGGTTTGCGGGGGAGGGCGCTGGGAGGCGGGATGGATTTTAAATTATGGGAAAAAAGGAAAAGGTTGCATACAGGAGATGTAAAACTAAGAAGTATGTTTCAGAAGGAGAAAGGAGTGGTCTGATCCATTTCTCCAGGGAGAGAGCTCTTGGAAGCAGCCTGATATAAGTAAGTGGTAATAACTTCCCAGGAAGCTGATGGCGCTGAGGTGGGTTCTGAACCCGCGCACATGGGGCTCCCCGGGGCCAATAAACCAGAATGAGGAGTGCACACACTTCAAGCTTTATGCCTCAGCCAGGGAAACTGGGATGCCTCAACAGCTTGGGAATGAGGACTAAGCTGCTGCCCGAATCCACTCTCAGAGGATGCTCTGGGCTCCCCATGTGTGTAAAATAGCTGCATCAGCTGCCAACGCGTTACTAAAACTCTGCAAGGCGAAGCTGACTAACCCTTTGCCCTCGGCAACTCAGAGCCCTGGGAGCGCAATATCTGGTCCAGTAAATGGGGCCACTGGACCCTGCCTCCTCGGAAACTGGAGGACATTTTAACAACTCCCCCCGAAAGATGGCAGAGGGAAAAGTTTTAGCACTGTGAGACACTTTACGATGATACTTCATGTTTTCCAGCACAGACTTTATTTAGTCTCATGCAGAAAGCCAAGGGACTTCCCTTGAGGCTTGCCTTTTTTTTTTTTTTTTTTTTTTTTTTTTCCACCATAGAAGGGTTATGTCATGCTGAAGGGTTGGAGCTTAAGATGGAAAAGGCTTCCCAGGGAAGCTGGGTGTGGCTGGCCCTGGGCCTCTCTGTTCAGGGACTCATGGTCTCGGACAGCTACTCCGTAGCATTGTATGAGGTCTCACTGGTGGGACAGAAGGATACTACTGTTACTTATGAGTGCGTGCATGTGCGTGAGCGTGTGCATGTATGCCTAGACTACTAATTCAATATTTGCGTCTCTTATCCAGCTTAGTGTGCCAGTCTTATAACTTCACTGGGTACATTCAGTACCCATCCAGTGTTCTGTCCTAGTATACGCCGAAGTTCTTGAGGACGCATTTGTCAATCTCCTGGTGTCCAGTGAGTCCGGGGTAGTCAAGATACCTCTTCTAAGCACTCCCTGTGGAAACGTACGTGCATTTTAGTGACTTGAGAAGGGAGTGTTATGTTAGAGTGTTATACAGTGGGGATCCAAGTTCTGACTAGACCTCAACTAGGAATGGACACTTTCTGATAAGACAGGGAGCTGTGCCCTCACAAGCCATTCCATTGCAGAGGGGCAGGCAATAGGGTCAGTAAGGAGGCACAGCATGTCACCTTACGGAGAACAACCACTTCTAGGTTAATTAACAGCCCTGTCTCTCTTGGGCTGTATTGGCAGAACCATCCTTTCAACCTGAAGTCTGTGTGAGTAACACTGGGTCCCTGAGAGCAACCGCATTAACAACCCGGATCGAATGGCCTCAGAGAGTAATAAGAGCTTTAAAATAAGGACAACACCATGCTTGCCCAATACCACTGGACAAGAACCTTACAAACATAGAGAACGAGGCCGGCTCATGGGTCTCTTCTGCAAAAGCCGGTCATGAGTACTGACTGGTCCCACAGGGTGTGAGTGTGTGAGGTGCCTGTTTCAGGACCCATTGATCAGTTATCCTACCTTCTTCGCTGCCTTCTCCAGGGTTCCCCTGTATACATTAGCCACAGCATGCCATTTCCTGATAGTCCTTAGAGGGATGTTAGACAAAGCTCCTATTACACAATAGTCAGAAATACTGAAGGACAGGTTAGAAAGCTTTCTCTCCTCCATCAGTGATTGCTGTAAGCCTTCATTTGGGCTTTCTTCTTCTGTACTTCTTCCCCAAACAGGGAAGGAGGGAGGAAGGGAAGAAGGTTGGAAAGAAGGGACGGAGGAAGAGGGAGGAGGGAAGAATCCATTGCAACTAGTAACTGCTGAATAACCCTTGGTAGAGAGGATGATGGGGTTGAAGACATGCCCGTCTCCTGAGAGCCCTCAGAGCCAGTTCCAGACGGCAGACCGACCTCTGGGTCTTCTGAGGGGAAGCACTTTGTTACCCGGCAGGAAGCAACCTCAATGAGTGTGGAAGCCGACCTGTGTCTAAATGTTCTCAAGCCTCATTCCCTCAGTTTTCTCCTCTGCAGACAGGGCTGCTCCTCACAGGTCTGAGAACCACGGAACAATGCGGAGGTGGAAAAGCCCCTGGCACCTTCAAGTGCAGCTTCAGCTGTCCCTTGCAGAGCCATGCTGAGTGCCTTTCCCAACATCCAGCATTGCTGGATTCCTCCCTCATAGAATTGGCCGTCATTTGTTGGGTACCTACTGTGTGACCCACACTAGCACTGCTTCATGCCCATGCTGTGAGCTTCACAGCCTCTGTGGGGGGTGGGCAGTACTATGGCTTCTACTTGGGGGACAGGAAGCATTAACTAGGAAAGATTTGGATCCAGTCAGAGCTGCCCCTGCCGTCTGTGCCAGGGACAGGCTTCAAATCCTGATCTTTATACTGAGTATCTCTGTCGCCTCTGGCCTACAGAGGAAGTTTGGGCCATCTCTGAAGCTGAGCTAGCTCGAGGCCTGAGACATTACCTTATTACCCATACCCTTTTGCTCCCTTCTACCGGATCGATTTTAGTATATTTTTTTCTTCCTTAAATATTCTAAGAAAAAGATTAAGGGAACTTCTGGTGAGCTGAAAATTCACGTGTGACCTTTGAACTTTACAATTTTCACTCTGGGGGGGGAATGCGCGGAGGGGGGGTCGGGTTGGTTCTACAAGGTTAATTAGACTGAAAGTGTTATGCTCGCACAGAACCGTCAAAGTCAGTGGCAGTGTCATAGGAATCTAAGGATGTCCACAGTACTTAGGCACTGAGCATGCCCCTGGCCGGCTCTGGGTCTGCCTAGGCTGGCGTCTGATGCCCTGCCTGAGAAGATCGAACGAGAGATGAATCACCTGCCGCGGTGGTATGTGCTATTTCCAAGCCTCTTGGCTCATGAGTCCTGCACAATGTCGCAGCCCACTCTCGTTTGTCACACCAGAGGCTTCCTTTTGAGTAAACAGCGGTCCACACTTCTGTTGGTTCTGAGTCACCACTTAGTGTTCACGCTGAAATGCCAGCTCCGTCCTCAGCACAGTATGCAGCGTGAAACCAAGTGGGCGGGGCGAGATCGGTACTTCCCATGGAAACTTCCGTGTCCCACAACGCAGTGGAGCCTCCGGGAGGGTCTCTCACAGCATCCTTACAGGGCTGCCGTTCCAGTCACAGCCACCTTCTCCTCTCAGCAAAGCCCTTCTGATAGCTGAGGAAGGACAAGAAGAGGCAGTCCAGTGAGTTGCCCAAGGACCCCGGAGTCTTTTAAATGACCTGGTTAAATCACCTCATATGATCTCACACCTTGTCTCACAGGCACCCCCTCTTCCGGTCAAATAACATCACCATATCGTCTTCCGTTTGACATGCTACTATGACATCATCATAGCATCTTCCATCTCGACATGCTTCACTTCACTTCTCTCTCTCTCTCTCTCTCTCTCTCTCTCTCTCTCTCTCTCTGTGTGTGTGTGTGTGTGTGTGTGTGTGTGTATTTTGTGTATTTTGCGTCTCTCCGTATGATAGCTGTTTCTGAGTGGTTACCTAGAGTCTCTGACTGGACCCAACTCGAGCATTCCTGCCTCCCTCAAAGCCTTGTCAGACAAGGACTCTCCCCAGAAGAACCCTCTCCCATCAAAGAACAGCTGACTCCACTGTACCGTGTCCCTTGTGTTGTGACCACACCACCACTTATTGCATTGGATCCCATAACCTATTAGATGTGAATTATTAGATATGAATATACCTTCCTGGACCACAGACTTGAGAAGTCTCTAAAATGGCTAGTACAGCTGTAAGTAGCAAGAAGTCCAGCCAATCAGTAGCTGGGAAAACTAGGGGACTATCTATTTTTTAAAAATACATTTTTCTGGATAGATAACGTTGTTGTGACAATTTCATGATATCTTTGGGGTTCTTTTTTGTTTGTTTGTTTGTTTGTTTGAGAGAGGATCTCACTTGATAACCCTGGTTGTCACTATATAGACAAGGCTGGCCTCAAACTCATGGAGATTCACATACCTCTGCCTCTCTAGTACAAGATTAAAGATGTGTACCAGCATACCACACCCAAATTTATATCTCGAGGTACTCCGTTTCTTTCTACATTTTTGCTCAGCTATCTTTATCCTGTGGCTGTTTTCCTCTGCCTCTCCCCCAGTGGTCTTAAAATGGCTGGTCCGTTACCATTTCTACTTTCAAGGTGGGCAAAAAGGTTGACCCAATACACAATAAGGTGCCAGTAACCAAGTCTGCCCCTCTAATAACAGCTCTTCTTCCCTTTCAGTGGTGGGAATGAGGCTATCTTGATATCAGAAAGAGGAGGTAAGATAGACTATTCAGTTGGATTATACTGAGATGCCAAAGATAGCCAGGGTTTGCTTAGCAACACAGAAGAGAAGTGTTAGCATCGAGTGCACATGTATCAGTGTCTACCGTGTGTGCAGGGATTATGGTTCCTTGTCAGTCTCTCTTTGGGGTTTAGCATAGAGCATGGCAGAATAAATAAACAAGACAGACAGGATCTGGAGCTCTGGGTGGCCCAATCCAGTGTTATCTGTACAGTGAGTCTGTATGTCTTCCTATTACAGGCTTGGGGATACTTGGGGATGCAGGCATATATGGCTGCTATGAGCCCCTCGTTTCCATTGTTAAAGTCATGGTTTTGAGAGCCTTGCTAGGTCCTTGGGACATCTCTCTATCAGTCCCCACTCTATGGAAGGTCTCTCAACTACAGAGCAGACTCCCCTTGGTCTTTCTAAGACCATTGCCTACTCCTGTATGACACAACGGTCATTTTCAGATTTTCAAGGTTATAAACAACCTTTCTGTGAATATCTTTGAAAAACATTCAGGTTCCTTCTTGTACCTTACTGTTTTCTTAGTCTACACTCGAACGAGAAGAAACCTTGAGTTAAGAACGAACTCATCTTTAAGGTCTCTACAGGATCCTGGTTATGTTCCCTTGCATAACTTCGATTCTTCCCCGCTGTGCTGATGGCTTCCCTTCTGAAAGTTTTAATTGTCACATGCTTATCCCCAGGGCCATCTCTCTCCCTTTCCCAGATCGCAGCAGAACTACCACACACCAGAAGCCAAGATGGAGGATGTGGGATGCTAGCGTTTTTCTTATTCCATTATGTGAGAATACATTTCTCTCTGGGAGACGGAGGGCCACAGAGTCTGTGTGTATACAGATGGTATTTATTAAATACTTTATGCTGGGCCTATGGCATTGTCCCATGGGCCCATTGGTATCAAGAGATTTGTTTGTTTATCTTTTCCCCATTGTTCACCAAGTTACCAAGTTGTGTCCGTTTTCCCTCCTAAGTGCTGTCATCATCTTTGTGGAAGTAACTGCCTATAGGGATTAAGTCGGTGCCTCACGCATACTAGGTGTGGTGGACCCTAACTAAGACACTAGGCAAGCAACTTAACCACTAAGCTCCATCCTCAGCCCTCTGCTTCCAATGCATCTTCATGACCTCGTGTCAGACCCGTGCTCAACGTGACCCCGCCCTTCCTGCTTGCCCTCGATTTCTGAACACCCACGCCTTCAACCCATAAGCTGTTTGGCTCCAGTTCTTCTAAATACGCATGGCTATATCCCAGTCCAGTTTCCTCTCTTGACTCAAAAGCCACTCCTACACCACCGTAGTTCCCCATACACTACATCCTTTTCATGCTCACTTGCAAACGAAGGGTCCAAGGAGATGCCACACGGGGAGCTCTTTGTTCTACCCCTCCACGGTTGCCAACCTTCAGAGAATGCTCTTAGATCCACCTCAGGCACGTCTTCCTTTCATGCGGAGGTACAGAGGGAAACTCGTGTCCTGTACATCCTCCCTCGTTACTTGAAATGGCAAATTTACATTTTCTGTTAAGAGCCTACTCTAGAGAAAAGTGTGAGGCACTCGCTCCTTATGTCCCCGGCTAGAGGCCCCTTCCGTGTATCCCCAGAGCTTGGTGTACTCACCACATCTCTGCACTGTGACTGTGGGTTCAGTTGTCTCGGTCTTCCGCTGCCCCGAGAATCCCACGAAAGCCAGGATTGGCTCCTTCACTCCCCAGACTGAGGCTGTGCGGTACGAGATGTGTGCTCTATGACTGGGTGACGAGTAGAGAGCTGAGAGTCAGTCAGAGGCTGGAGGAAGGACTGATTCTGGTAGAGCAGTGGTTTTCAAACTGTGGGTCGTGTGACCCCCCCAAAGGGGTCAACTGATCCTTTCACAGGGGTCACCTAAGACCATTGAAGAAAACGCAGATAGTTATGTTATAATTCAATAGCAGGTACAAGTTTACAGTTACGAAGTAACAACGAAAATAGTCTAATGCCTGGGGGTCATCACGGCATGAGGAACTGTATTAAGGGATTGCAGCATTGGGAAGGTTGAGATGCCCTGTGATATGCATTCACACACATACATATACATATACTACACATATACATATACAGCACATACATACATATTATATACATATATGTTTATATATATGTGTGTATACATGTGTATGTGTGTATACATGTGTATGTGTGTATATATGTGCATGTATATATACATAGAATGTGTGTATATACATTGAATGACTCTATCCAGATTTGTAAACTGGACTATCTCCTCTCCTGTCTCATATCCACATGGCCCGTGTCCCTTCCCTTCCTGACAAGAGAGAGGCACACCTGGACACTGTGTGGATTGCAAACACAGCCTTTCTCTTCTGGGATATTGCTTTGCTTATGTGTGGAGAATCAACTGAATAAGTAGACAATGCATCTTACGGTTGTATAACATGACAGGGATGAGAACATCCTTGCTTCTAGAACTTTCTATGCACCCCCCTCCGTTTGTGTGTGTGTGTATGTGTGTGTGTGTGTGTGTGTTTGAGTGTGTATATGTGCGTGTGTGTATGTGCATGCTCCCCGAAACACACTGCATGCATGCTACAAATGTGCCCCCTCCCCCCCATTATAATTAAGATTCTAGACTTGAAGGGCTTGGGGGCCTGCTTCCAGGAAGCCAACAGCTCCAAACTGATCCTTCACATTCTCCAGGACTCCCTGGTAGCCTTACAAGCACAAACAGCCCTCGTGTGGGTGCAGTGAGGCAGGAGGTCTCCTCCCAGGCTCCCACTTTATGGGTCTAGACTGAGCCTGAGTGCTCACAATTTGCCTAGAGCACATATAGTTGTATAGTTGGTAGCTTCTGTAGGTGAGAGAGGAATCTGATTTTCCTGCTGCTCATCCATCTCCTGGAAAGTGCCACTTAGGTTTGTTTCAAACTTATTCTTGGTCTCCCAGGAGCAGTCCTGCAAACCCAGTTCTAGCAGCAGCCCCCTCGTGTCAGCACTCCAAGGAAACAGCTCCCTCTTTAGGCAGACTCGGGGAATTCCGTCAGAGCATCCACTAGTGAACTCTCCCAGGTCCTTTTGCCTTAGGGTGGTGACTGGGGCCTGCTTTTGGTAGCCAGGTCTCACACATTTATCTGACTTCTCCATAACTCCCGTCTGTGAGAGGTGGTCTCCCTCAGAACGAAGGGGAAGAGAAGATGTGATGTTGATGCTTAGAAGGGCTGCAGAGGGATTTTTATCAGTACCCACATCAAAGGCAAAGTTTGTCTGTCCACCTGAGATATCGTCCGGGTGGGGTTAGGGGTGGCCTGTCCCTGAGCAAGTGGGAGAGGAAGGGGTGGAAGAACAATGGCGGGACAGAACCCAAGCAAGTGTGAGAACGTTTGAAGAGTGAACATCGGACCCCTCTCTCAGATTCAGCACTACCTCTGGAACCTTCTTCTGTGAAAGGATTCTGGGGCTGCCAGGCAAGCTCCAAAGTCACTGCCCCAAATCTCATCCACTCATCTGAGGCAAACAGGTCATAGAGAAACCATATCCACTAGTTCATTGCTGTTTGGGTTGGGTTGGTGTGTGTGTGTGTGTGTGTGTGTGTGTGTGTGTGTGTGTGTGTGTCTGTCTGTCTGTCTGTCTGTCTGTTTGAGTTGGGAACTCATTTCCTGCACAGATAGCTGGAAAGTTTCAACAGGTACCTCCAAAACACCCAGTCACGCTGTTAGAGAGTGACCTTGTGATGTCTCTTGAAGCTTTTTATTAAATTATACAGCCGCTGGCTCTAAGACCAAGTAAGCACCAGGGTGACCCGAGGGTGTCCATACGCCCCTCTCCCCTGGTAACGCAATCATTCTGGGGAAGGTGCCCATTTACACCATTGGCAGGAGGACTCCCCAGGTCAGCCTTGACGCTGTGTATCATTGGTCAAGTCCTGTTCCTCTCTGGACCTTACCGATCATCATCTCTGAGATGGGGCTTGACCTGAAGTGGAGAGGCTCCTCTTGGATTTGTGCGTTGTTAGGCATCCTCTAAAGAAAGGGGCCACAGCTGGCAACAATGTTGCAAAAGCTCTGGTCCTCCATGTGTGCATTCATTTAGTCAGCACTCATGGAGCGCTTGCTCTGTGTAGGCCAGGTGCTCTTGTAGCATCCAGAAAAGCAACAGTGAACAAAGTACGGATGTCTTCGAGCCAAGCAAATTAGCATTTCAAATCGAGAGCCTTTAGCCTTCAGCCCTAGGCTTACTTTCTCACATCCTCAGATGGGCGACAAGGACACAGCATTTTGGATCACCTTTGTTCCATTGTCCCCGTGAGAACCTGCAGCTTGATACATGGTGAGCACAGATTCTTACACGGTTGGAGATGATACATGGTTTCTGCTACCAGAAATTAGGACATTGAGCGGATGAAGCAGCTTTCCTTTTTTTTTTTAGTGGTTATTTTAGTGGTTAGCAAGAGGAATTTTTCCAACAGATAAAATAATCATCACACCTAATGACTCTTTGCTGTGTGGCTATTCATCACAAAAAAAAAAAATAAGAACCCATATAAAAATATCAAATGCATCATAATAATTTAGTTGCTATGGCATTTGTGTGATCCTTCTCAACATCTGTCCACATGCACAGATTGGAGAAAAAGGCTCCTGTACCTGACCATGAGCCCAATCAGTAGCAGGCTGGTTTTTGTTTTTATTTTGTTCTCAGGGCATTCTTAAGTGTATCCTTCTGCCCCCCTTAATCACCAACCCTTCAGAGTGACCCCCAAAGATCTATTTGTCAACTTCTAGAGAAAGAGACACTGAATATCCAATGTCTTTCTGAAGCTCACCAAGCCAGCAAGAAGCCTGCTTTGGAAATCTACAGCAGTTTCATCCCAGAGCCCACTTTCTTTGTTCCTACCTGGTACTCTGGCCTCACGGCTTGCTTGGTGCCATTTCCCCACCCACTTCTAGGGCACGTTCTGAAGGAAATGTTAGAAAAACCAATTAACCCCTCTCCCCATTTCAAAGGTTACTAGAAGTTTCTAACTTTAGCTAGCCACCACTGGATGATTAAGTCTATATACCTTCTGGCTTAGCACCCCCAAATTTAGGAATACCAATATTCTGACCTGTGGATGTCTTTGCTTTACCACAGTTGTCTATGAAACTCACACTATTCTAAGGACCCAGGGTCTTTTGCATGTGGGGTTTTGTAACAAAGTAGCTAAAGGTATTAAAAACAAAACAAAATGCAATTACTTCCATATCATCCAATTCAGGGGTCTCCCTCCCCAGAGGTAATGTCTATGTAAAATTATATAAAAAAAATGCTGTCTTTTATCTCCACTAGGTCCAGCACCACAGTGCCCCAAGATATCTGGTAGACATCTTCATCTCAGTCAGCAAAGCATTTCACCCGCTCTGCTCCATCCCATATCACACTGCCGATGGCTTTTCTCTGAGCCTGGCAACAATCTCTCTACCCATCCAGTTCCCAAGGCAGGCAGCCACCATGCCAGAAATATACATCCCAATTCCATGGCGGCCTAGTGTCTTCGACCGACACATACTCTCTTAAACTTAAATCGCCACATGAAAGAACACACAACACAATAATCTCTGATCCAATTGGTAAGATATAATTGCCCACCTAGACATACAGAGCCCTGTACACATCCACCCCTTAAGAACATTCATAACAACCTGTAGAGATACAGAGTGGAATCTTAACGTCAGCCTTCATGGTATCTCCATGGCTTCCTCCCTTCCTGTTCCAGTCTCCTCCTCTTCCTAAGACTTTTCTCCCACCCATCCTTCCTTCTCGTCCAATGACAGGCCTCGTTCTATCTTGTACCTGCCTTCACTTGTACGACATCCTATAGGGTAAGAAGATTAAATTAATAACAGTGTGTTTTGAATTCTCAAAAGGTCTCTGCGATTAAAACCTATATAATTTATTGGAAAAGCTAAGGTTCCTTATTAGGGTGATTTTGAAAATAATTTTCTTAGAGATTGTTTATATTCCACAGCAAAAGAAAATAGCTTCTTAATTCAGGATTCCGATGTCAGGGAACACACACACACACACACACACACACACACACACACACACACACACGCACACGCACACGCTCACATTTGACTCCTCTGATGTAAGAATCTTTTGCTCCTTGCCTGAACGCCATCCTGCCTGCCTTTTCCTCTCCAGGTTCGACAACTGCATTTGTGGATGTCAGAGTCGCTCATGAGCAGTGACATTCACACGATCCTGAAGACAGAAAGCACGAAGGGTTTTCCTGCCAATCTCAAAACCAAGTATGAGGACTGCAGCGATGACTCAGTGGGCAGACTAACCGCTGTGCAAACACGAGGGCCCAAGTCTGGGCCCTTTGCACGTCCTTGGAAACCAACACTGAGAGGAGAGACCAGAAGATTCTCAGGGTTGGAAGGCTAGCTAGTTAACCGATGGTGAACTCAGGTTTCAGGGAGAGACCCTGTCTCAAAAGTATGGTAGAAAATTAGGAAGATGCTCACTGTTGACCTCTGGCACTCAACACGTGTGCACAAGGTGTGACCACACGTGTACAACGCACACTCAGAACTGAATGTAAACTGTGGTTTCTAAGGCTGGAGAAGAGACCCATGGATGGATGGTAAATTGGAGGTCATCAGTACACCCTTACAGTCCTGGTCAACTACTCTTTGATGAAATTGTCCATCCAGACAGCCATCATTAATAGTCAATGAAAAGTCTTGTCAGGAAATAAACAGTATAAAAAAGCCAAACCCTTAACCTATACTTCACAGAGTGGCTTAGTTAGGGTTTTACTGCTGTGGACAGATACCATGGCCAGTGCAAGTTTTATAAAGGACAACATGTAATTGGGGCTGGCTTAAAGGCTCAGAGGTTCAGTCCATTATCATCATGGCAGGCATGGTGCAGGAGGAGCTGAGATTTCTACATCTTCACCCAAAGGAAGCCAGGAACAAACTGGGCATCCTCAGGCAGCTAGGAGGAGGGTCTCCAAGCCCACCCCACAGTGACACACTTCCTCCAACAAGGCCACACCTATAATAATGCCTCTCCCTGGGCGAGCAAACCATCACACAGAGTACATAAAAGTAAACTAAAAAAATCAGAGATACAGCTCTAGGGATACTAGAAGAAATCCTACAAACAATTCTTGTGACTTGGCCTCAGGGAAGAGTTCTAAAAGCACAAAGGACAGAAAACAAATTAATTTCGTTTCATCACAAAGGCCCCCTCAGTGCCTCCACTGCAGCTGGCTAATATTCTCCTGTGGAGCTGCACCCTGGGCACCAGGGAAATGCAGATCAAAGGACTCTGAGGTTCTATCTTACAACCATCAGAATGGCTAAGATCAAAAATCTCAAGTGACGGCACAGGCCACCAAGCTGTGTCTCCCAACAGTAGCTTTTGACATTATTACTAATTACTCAAAAGATAGGTTTGTTTGAGTGTGAGACAAGGCTCTACCTAAATACGTGAACCCATAAGTGTTGTGCTTTAGGAAATGAAGCTAAGCGTAATATCACAGGAGGGAGCGCCTCGGCGGGCGGGCCCTGCCAAGGTGTCCTCTTGAATAAATCAAGCCCAGTACACAGGGAAGCTTACTGGGCGAAGGGAGCCAGGAAGCAGAGCCAGGACCTGGAAAGTAGTAGAAGCAGAGGAAGAAGGACACAGAAGAACAGAAGATGCCAGCCAGGAACGTGTAGGGAAGGGAGAGGAAGGGGAAAAGGAAAGAGATGGGGGAGGTGGGAGGAGGAGAAAGACAGAGAGAAGATGGAGAGAAGTGAAAGGAGCTGAGCCCTGTCCTTCTTATACTCCTGGTTCCTGGCTCCTACCTGGGGCGGAGACACAGACTGTTGCTAGGTAACTATTGGGCGGGGCCTAGAGAAAATGCTAACAATAACTACCTTAGAGAGTAGATGTGTAATTCCCTGCAAACTTTATCTTTAATGACATATTAACGTTAATTTCTTCAGCTGGGTGTGGTTGAACACACCTCCTTTTAATCCCAGCACACAGAAGGCAGAGGCAGGTGGATCTCCATGAGTTCAAGGCCAGCCTGGTCCACGTATTGAGTGAGTTCCAGATCACAATGATTATGTAGAGAGACTCTGCCTAAAAAAAAAAAAAGAAAAGAAAAGAAAAAAACAAAAATTAAATTAAAAATTTTAAATAAATAAATAAACAATAAATAAATAAAGTCTGCTTCGGGGCTGATCATCAACTTGTGTTTATACACTAAATGAAATATTATCTGGGCTGGGGAGATAACTCAGCATATAAAATACTGGTTGTACTCACATGAGACCTGGAGATTACATCCCTAGAATGGATCTAGAAACCAGGTGGGCGTGGTGACTGCCTACAAATCCAGCACTTGGGGAGCAGAGACAAGGGATCCCTGAGGTGAGCTGGCTATCCAGAATCAACACATTTGAGATGCAATGCAAGCCTTTGCCTCAGTAAAGGAAGTAGAGAATGATGGAGGAGATACCCAACTGCAACCCCAGGGATCCCACACCCCGTCCTGTGCATACGCTGACACAGACACAAATACACATACATGTGAGGAAATGTGTTATCAAGCCTCTACCATTGAGCGGCGACTCACTGGTACTCTGGATTGTTGATGCTAAGATACCATCAATCTAAAAATATACCATCAGTATATGTATCCCTATGAAAGAAAAAGCTTTGGATTAGAACATACAACGCTACCAACCGACAAAAGACGCTCCCTAATTTTAAAGACGGAACAGTCTACTGCATACGTCTTCATCTTATAATTGACGAACTAGGTCTTGCCAGTAATGGCATTTTGAACTGCAGATCATGGCGTCGTAGAGCGTGTTCCTCTTGAGTATCCCTTTAGGACACCCCTGTCTTCTTTCCTTTGCAAAATGTCTGCATAGTAAGACAAAATTCTAGAGTGATTCCGATGCTATCGAATGCATTTGCAATGATCTTTTTTAAATTGAAAATTATATTTAAACGTCTTCAGACATAGTGTGTCTTCATCTTTATGAATAGTTCACATTTCTTCAACCAGGGGAACTCTCCTGTGGATATTTTGACTCTAAGTGCATTCCACTGTAAGGGCCACTAGCGTGAATCGTGTTAAAGCTATCTATGACATAACCGGAGCTTCTGGAATACACCAGTGAGTTGGCACACTTGATATCTAGACAATCCCAAACAGTTCAGAATGTCGATTCGCTGTATCGGAGGCATTAGTCACTGAGGAGACGGCTGAGAAGCTGCAGGCTCAGCCTCTGTGGAATGCACACTCCACAAGGATGTGACTGGATCGCCCTCATTTCCTTAAGACTGAATTCTTTTTTTTTTTTTTTTTTTTTTTTTTTTTTTTGGAGCATAAGACTAAACTTGCGCATAGGCCAAGGTGCTGCTTCCATAAAGAGGGTCTTCTGAGGGTCACCGAATCTATCCCCGTGGTCTGCTCAGCTCCAGTGCCTTGGTCTCACCTCTCTGAGGTGAGGAACTGTCTCCTGAGTCTTTGCTTCTAGTGTGATCTGTCTTAGCCTGTCACAGTTTATTACTGACCGGGAGCTAGACAGGGTCTTGAAAGAAGAAGGCAGGTACTCTAGGTGCTCTTCATCACAAGACAGCAGAGGCACCTTTTAGCTCATCCCATAAGGGAGGAGGGGCTCCTGGGAACAGTTGCTGGGAATTCATAGCCATGTTGGCATTCATAACTGCGATGCTGCCCTAGAGGATCCCTCATGCCCTGAGTCTCAGTATCAGTCAGTTTCTGTCTGCACATTGCCCCATGCTCTCTGAAGCCCCCAGTATCTTTTCAAGTCCAGGTTCTGCATAAGCTGGTGGGCTTTCGGTATCACCAGTGATACCAGCCTAGGTGGGTGAAGCCCTTCTCACCTGGCCACTGATGGACCAGCATGCACCCTACACGACCTATCTTTGATCCAGATGTTGCTTCGGACTGACCAGCCTTGAGCCATTTTCCTCAGTAGTGAACTGTTTGTGGGTTAACTTTAGCTAGGAGGCTGAGCATAATTAGAACAGTGTCCATATCAGATAGGGAGATAGGAGGAGGGCTAAGAAAGGACACCACTCCCCAAGCAAAGGGAAGAAGTAGGTGAGAGAATTATGGGTAAACTTCGCCATTACGATCCAGTATTCACATATCATCCGTGTGTGTGTGTGTGTGTGTGTGTGTGTGTGTGTGTGTGTGTGTTACAGGGTAGGGGATGTATGTATGTCTGTGTGCAGACACATTCATCTATGTATACACATCTCCAGAGGCTAGAGTTCAACATTGGATGTCTTTTTTTTGGATCACGTTCTACCTCAGTTTTTGAGACAGGATCTCTCCCAGAATTGGGAGTTGACCATTTTCCAGCTGGATTTGCTGCCTGGTGAGCTCATGTCACCGGGTTACGGTGGTGGATACAATACTACCATGTCTGGCTTTCATGTGGGTGCCCAGGGTCTGAACCCATGACCACAGGCTGATGCAGCATCGCTTTAACCACTGAGCCATCCAGTCACTGAAGTCCACTACTTATGAGTAAGATGTCAGCTTGGGTGTATCTCAACGGTAAAACATCTGCCTTGCAAACGCACGGCCCCGAGTTTGACACCCCCCCCCGGCACTACAAAACGCAAAGAAAAGTAGTTAAGGTGTGTGTGTTTATTAGACCACAGTTTTGCTTTTGTACAAACCACAATAGCTTGCCTTGAGGTCTCATAATTGGACGGGCAATGTCTTTGTCTCAGTTTCCCACAAAGCGAGACCTCAGATCCATGCGGTCACAGGTCATGTGTGATGGGATCTAAGGGGACAGAGTGAAAGGGAAAGAGGGGCGTTAGCACCAGGAAGTGACCCTCTATAGGGCAATTGGCCCTTTTGGTCCCTTTAGAGGATGCTTGGATGGGTGTAAGCTATGATCTCAGAGCTGGAAGGTCAAAACAATCATCCATCCATTGAACCTCATATCTTAAAACGACCTCCAGATTTCTGTACTGCCCATGTGTGCTCCAGGAGCATCTTGCTTTTCCCACTTGCACGTCTGAGAAAGCGACGTCACACGCCAGTCTCAGGAGTCTATAGGCAGTGCCTCCAGGCCTTTGGGGAACAGATCGCTACTGCAGTCTGTTTAGGGAAAGTTGAAACCTCTGAAGTACCTCAGTCTCCAGTGTACCTATTCACGATCAACCATGCTAACAAAACCCTGTCTTCTTGGGGAGGACAAACACATCTTCATCCGGTCCAGGGTGTTCCATTCTATGTGCTGTACAGAAATCTCACCCATGTTGATTCTTTCATTTGCCAAGAGCGGAGGGAGTGGAAAAAAATCAAAACACAAGCTCACACTTCAGCCATTTATTCCTTAGAGAGTCTGGGTTTTCACACACACACACACACACACACAGAGAGAGAGAGAGAGAGAGAGAGAGAGAGAGAGAGAGAGAGAGAGAGAGAGAGAGAACCCACTGGCCTGGGTTGCCCTTGTGTGGCCTAATTCAAATAGAACTGCTCTTCATACCCCAACCCTTAGAACTCTGCAGGCCATATGATATTTCTTTTTTTTTTTCTTTTTTCTTTTTTTCGGAGCTGGGGACCGAACCCAGGGCCTTGCACTTGCTAGGCAAGCGCTCTACCGCTGAGCTAAATCCCCAACCCCGCCATATGATATTTCTAAATCTTCCTACCCATTCCCGTCCAAGAACTAGTCTCTCTCCATGTATCACATCAGTATCACTCCTGGGTCAGTATGTTTTTCTTAAAATGCTCCCTGGACTTATGGAAACGCTAAGACCCTCAGTGGGAGGCAGCCTAATCGCTATTGGCGATTTCCATGTTAGTATTGGACAAAGGGAAGGTGGTTGGGAGTGAGAGCAGAGATCAGGAAGGGCTCTGAGGAACAGAGGAGGATGCCTAGAGTGAGTGGCCGGAAGGTCCCAGAAGCAAACTGCAGTCCCCGCTGGTCTGAGGTGGGACTAACCCTTCTCATCTGGTTTCAAGCTAGCTCACTGCTGCTGGAGCATCCCCGAGACTCCATGCTCCCCCACCCCATTAGATAGCTTCTCCATCTGCATTGTGGACTGTTCAACAGCCATGGGTCTGTGTGTCCGTGTGTCCTGAGAACTTCGGAGGTCAAGTCTCTCCAGAACATTCCCTGAGACAGCCCCTTGACTATGGTCAGATAGCAGTAGTAACATTGGAGGCCATTTACAGGAGCGTCCCAGACTTATGGGGTCAGAGTCAACCCAGATTCAGAGAAACCAATCAACAGGTAGTCCTGAACCAAGACCGGTGTTGCAGGTTGTTAGAACAGGTTGGGAGGAAAAATTAGAAAGGTCACTGTGGAAGAACCCACCGGAACAAGCCACAGGAAGACGTGACCTGCTGCCGGTTTTTTGAAAGTGAAGTTTTTGTGGCACACGACCACACCCATTCATTTCTGTAATGCAGAAAGCTGCTTTTACACACCACAGTGGCAGAGGTGGGGAGCTGTGAAAGAGGGAGCATGGTTTGCTGAGACGAATATATTTTACTCAGCCTAGCATAAAACAAAACCGCCGAGCCCTAGACAGTTGGAGGTCTTGAGATTTCTGCCTTCCTTCTTCGCAATGCAAAGATTTGATACTCAGTCAGATAGTCCTGAAAGGATAGAAGAGAGCTCTCTCTCTCTCTCTCTCTCTCTCTCTCTCTCTCACACACACACACACACACACACACACACACACACACACACACACACACCCCTCCCTACCTGAAGACTGTGTCTCTTTGATAGGGGTCATCTTTGATAGGATCAGTAGACCCACAGCATTCTATGGCGACGGGGAACCACAGTGTTGTTGGGAACATGAACTGGATGTTCAGAACTGGGCTGCCCTTTAATGAGACGTCAGCACATAGCGTTCACAGGGGGCCTTTGCCTGTGGCTTAGTCTCTGTCCTCTCGATCTGTCTGGATCCCTCTTCCTCTTAGGCTCCTGGTTCCCCTGCCTCCATATTTCTCTCCCACTCTCCTTTCTTTCCTCCTCCCTCTCGCCCAGATCTCAGGCCAGCCAGTGCCACCCAGTGGCTCAGACGGGCATTGCTTATTGGCTGACTAGCCTCAGGGTCTGGGAGAAACGGGAGGAGAAGGGAGTTTCCCAAAGTGCTCTCACTTTGGGATTCAAAAGCAGTTGGAAGACTGTAGGGAACACTTGCGGTCCTCCCCTCAACTGCTCCAAACATTAACTTATTTTAAGAACATTTAAACTTTAGTATAAATGAAAGGCCCAAGGGTAGGTTTCTAATACAGAGACCGACACCATAAAGGCTCTTTCAGGTGACTAATCCTGCCATACTTCTTTAAGCAGAATATTGCACCGGATATGGTTAACAATACTACAGGACGGATCTTAAAGGGTAGCCAGGGGACAGACCTCATGCCAGTGTTCTTATTCAAGGAAAAGAATAGCAGATGATAACTTCAGTCTGATCATGATAAATCTGAAGGCATATGAACTTCCTCTATGCACAGTGCCCACCCATAATCACCCTTGCTACCAACATTATAATTGGTAAGCACTCTCTTGAAAACTGTAGGGCACATGTCCTCTTGCCCAGGGTAGTGTAGCTCATATAGGGTTATGGAGCTATGGGGCTTCAAGGATATGGGGACATGGCTCATATGGGGACACAGTGATACAGGGATATGGGAATACAGGGATATGAAGATATGGCTCATACAGGGATATGAAGATATGGCTCATACGGGGATATGGGGATGCGGTTCATATGGGGATACGGGGATACAGGGATATGGGGATATTGGGTTAAAGCATCTGCCAAACCATCATTTAGAGTCTCAATGCCCAGAACCCACACAAATGCCCAGTGGACATGGAGGCTTGTGGGCTCAGCCCTCTCGGGGCAAAGACAAGAGATCCTCAGAGCAAGCAGGCTATTAGTAAGCTGGGTTCCAATGAGAGACCCTGTTTCAATGTGTGTGTGCATGCATGCATGTGCATGTGTTTGCGGGTGCATTTGTGTGTGTGCATTTGTGTGTGTGTGTGTGTGTGTGTGTGTGTGTGTGTGTGTGTGGTGAGTGCACACAGGTGCATATACACACTCCTGCCTATTAATGTAGAGGCCAGAGACCCACACCAGATGTCTCCCTAAGTCACTTACCACCTGATTTTCAGGGTCTCCTCCTGAGCTTAGAGCTCCCCCTACTTAGGCTAGGCTGGTAAGCCCTGAGGAGCCAGCACTGGGTCTTCAAGCACTGATTACAAAAGCACACACTTCCCCTACTCCTGACCTCTGCACAAACTCCAGGGATTCCAGCTTAGGACCTCCTGTGTATACGGCATGCACTTTACCAACTGAGCTAGGTCCTCAGCGAAGACATTTTCCAAGGGCTCAGTAATCCCTTGTACTAAGTAGTGTGATTAACCCTGTGAACCATGATGACCATGGCCAATGAGGAGAGATGGAGTCCTTTCTAGTACATTTTTCACTGTTAGCAACAATACTATAATTTATAAAGAGAAGTTTAATCTGACCTTCCGTTCTGGTCCACAGGCAAGGGTCTGTATCTACTAACAATCTGAAAACTCTAAGTGTCTTCAAGTGGTTTGCAGACTTCCAGGGATTTTTCGAGAGGTCCAGCCAAAGCATTTCTTTAAATCTGATTCAGCTTGACATCACCCACAAATCCACTGCTACTCTGTCAGTGGTCATTCATGAAGATGCAACCCTAATCACGTCCCCAAAAGAAAAAAAAATATTTCTTTTCTTTTTCATCTGTGCGTGTGTGTGCATCTAAGTATTTGTCACGTGTGGGGGTAGGGGGCAATGGTAGAAGCCAGAAGAGGGCATCAGCTAGCCTGGAGCTGGAGTTACAAATGGTCCACAGCTACCTGATGTGAGTCCTCTGGATAAGCCTGTAAGTTCTCCTAACAGCTTCACCATCTCTTCCGATACCGCTGTCCCCTTCAGTCCCTTATGGTCCGACACTCCAATATCTCCTAATGAGAACTACATTTTCAACCAACCAATGTTTGTAAGGGATAAACAGCATTTCAGTAAAGCAGAGGAATGGGGTTGCGCTCCATTTCAGAACACTTGCCCAGCATGGGCAAGGCCCTACCTTTCATTTTCAGCACCACAAGAAGCCAATAAAAACAGACGGAACAAACTGGAACAAGTCTAGTTCTGAACATGATGGGGGGGGGGTGAGTCCCCAAGCCCTTTGTGGCAGAGGAGGGGGAGACATGAGTATGACAACAGGATGGGACGGGTCGGGACAGGGCAATTTCAGGCAGATGGGTGAAGTGCACAGAAACTAGAAGCATATCACTTCTAGGAAGACGATCCCTCTCATTGAACTCTGACTGAGAGTTAGACTGAACCGTTTGAAACTGCACATTTTTAAACTACGAAATGAGTTCAGGACATGATTCATCATGGAACTGACCTTCGTGGAGCTGAGTGGGCAGCCCCGCTTTCCTTCCTGGGTGCGTTCCTTCACATCGCTCTTCTGACTGTTTTGTAATTTTCCTCTCACTCGGCAAACCAGGTTTAGTGATGACGGAATGTCAACTAGGAAAGACCTCAGACCGCACCTTGTAATGGCACGCACCTGTTCAAACGTCTTTACAATGTTTAGCTCTGTTTAGAAAACCTTTCTCAGTAGCTCATGGTACTGTAAAGAATTTTATTATCCCCCTTTTATTGATTGACCTTTGACACATGTATATGATGTATTTTGAGCAAGTCCACACCTATTCCCTTTCCTCAGATTACTTCCCCATCCCCACGACTATGTTTCCCTTCCAATTTCATGAGTTCTCATAAAGTTTTTAATTTAGGCTACAGAGTCCACTTAAATGTATATATGTATATAGCATGGACGTGGTGTTGGGTTACCTACCAGGGCCTGGGCAGCCTCTAGGAACCACATCCCGGAAGAAAACCGACTCCTTTCTCCAAAGACTTTTAGAAGCCATAATTTCGCACTGATAAGACAGTTTTAGATGGGAGAATCACTTTCATAAGCTTTCTTCCAGTTTTGCTTTTCTCCTGTGTGTGGTTTTTTGCCAACATGAGGTGACGGTCTCTTCATGTTGTCTACTCCCTGGGCTTTGCTTCCTGTTCTGAAGGGGAGGTTGTGCCCTCCTCTAGACGCCCCTCCCCTGACACCTCCATACACATCATCATGTTTGTCTTCTGTCTCCTCTCTCCAAGTGAAAACGAAGACATTTGCTCACCTCCTCTCCGATAACGACAGTCCAGCAGTACCACAGGAGGGTCCTGACGGAGGTCATTTCCTTGACAACTGGCATCATGGAAGGATGTGTCAGACCTAGTGAGGGCCAGCGTCCACAGCTCTGATGACTTGTCACTGGGCTAGGGATGAGGAGCCTTGGGTTCTAACCCAGTCATGACAGTGACTCATGGGTTGCTCCTAGGGCAAGTTATTGACCTCTGAATCTGGCTGTTTGTCCTTATAAAAACAACACGGAGTCTCTCGTTTCCTCCTCGTTTTGTTTTTATGAGGCACGGCCTGTTAATCAGATTCCACCCAGTTTGTGTTGTTTCTTTTCAGTGTCTCAAATTCCTTAAATCCTCTGTAAGTTTTCTTCCGGGTGCCTATGTGTCTGTTGGTATGGAGAGTCGGCTGATTTGAGAACACAGGACTCTCGGGTCCCCCAGCTCCTTGGGTGGTAGTCTCCATTGAAGATGTGACAGGGGTCTCCTCAGGAGGAGGCTTCATTTCATCTTTGGGTTAGCAGAAGGAGGAGCGTCAAGAATGTTCCCTTCAGTCGGTGAACGAGATCCCCTGTGTTACTGAGAACAACTAAGTAGCCATATTAGTCCAACACTGTTGGGCACAGCAGCCATGTAAGAGTTGAACATTATTGAGGTTGTTGAGTTCGAAACAATAAATAGGAGAAGTCTGGAGAAAAAAAAGAACTTCTTAGAGGCATGGCACTGCCAAGACCACACCATACTCGCCCTTATTCTTTAACAAATAAAATTTACACTGTAGGGTCATGAGGTACAGAAATAGAATAATAAAACACACGAAGCTGGGTTTTAGGATAAGTGTAATCAGTACCAGGAATAAGCTCTTTGTTGCTTTCTATTGTGATAAAATACTGACAAAAACCAAGTTGAAGAGAAAGGCGGCTATTGGGCTTCCATTTCTCAGTCACAATCTATCATTGATGTTAGGGCAGGAACTGAAGGGGACATGAAGAAATGACTCACTGCTTACTGGCTTGCCCACCATGGTTTTCTCAGTCTGCCTCATACAAATAAAGACCATCTGCCTAGGATTTGCACCGCCCATAGTGGCCCGGTTCCTCCCACACCAACCATTAATCAAGAACAATCCCCACAGACTTGCCTATAGGCTGATCTATTGGAGACATTTTCTCAGTTGAGGTCCCCCTCCTTCCTTAAAGATTCTAGCTTGTGTAAAGTTGATGAAGAACTAGCCAACAGAAGCTCTCAGAAGACATTAAGAACACGCTGGACAGCGATTCTCTAAAACACATCAAAAACTCTATCCACGAGAAAGAAAACAACAAACAGACAGACAGCTTGGACGTTGTCAAAGGCAATAAACTCCATGCTGTGAATGACACGGTCCCCAGACTGGAGGGCAGACTGAGACACGTGTGCAAAGCATGCTTGTGAGAAAGGACTGAGATCCAGAACACGTAGTAACTCTCCTATGTTGCTGCTAGCACAGCTAGCTCAAGCTGACCCATTTGAGAAAAATAAGTGCTCCAGTATGAAGCAGCAACTTGAGCAAGAGAAATAAAAATGTGTCACCTCAGAACCTATACACATATTCGTGTGGCTTTACTCATAACCATTAAAATTTGGATCAGATAAATGTCCTTCAGTTGGTGAATAGTTAAACCCTGGGGCCTCTATAGAGCAGAACAGGAATGAACCAATCAGGTGTAGAGGAATGATTGTGCCATGCTTCCATGTAAGTGAGCATTAAATATACCATGCTATAGAAAAAAGTCATTAGCAACATTCAGGTCAGTAGGTAAAAGGGCGGAATTAGAGAACTGAGGCAGTGGGTGACGGAGAGACAGAGAGGAAGAGAGATAGACAGATATAAACACACAGAGACAGAGAAACAGAGACAGACAGATACATATACACAGATACAGAGACAGAGAGACACATACACACAGAGACAGAGAGACAGAGATAGAAACAGACAAATAGACAGAGATATACACAGAAAGAAATAGACGGGGACAGACAGACAGACAAATACATCACACAAAGATAGACAGAGACAGAGAAACACAGAGACAGACAAGACAAAGACAGATAGACAGAGATAGAAACAGAGAGACAGAGACTCACACACAGAGTCAGCGAGAAAGAGAGACAGAGAGAAACATACACACACAGAGACAGAAAGACAGAGACAGAGAAAGACATACACAATGAGAGACGGAGAGAGGAACACAGAGAGACAGAGACACAGAGACAGACAGTGACAGAGACAGAGAGAGACAAAGTGATTGGCTAAAGGTAAACATCAAAGTTTTTTTTGATTTTTAAAATTGAAACTTATTTATTTTATTTGATAGTGTATGAATGTTTTGCCTGCATGTGTGTATTTGCACCGTGTGACTATGGTTCCGAGCTGCCATGTGGTGCTGGGACCAGCTTGTTCTCATCTGAGCAGATAAAGAAGCGGAGAAGGGAGAATCTTATGCCGTGTTTGACTGGGGCAGCTCTTGCATGATGAATTTGTCAAAATGTATTGAAGGAAGTAACTTGTATGGACACCACTAACCTAGTTATGCCCCTGTGCATAGGGGGCGGGGTGCAATTTCTCTGACCTTGTTGCGACGGAAGATGGCAGTTGGTGTGGCATTGTTATAAAATGTTCAATGCCAAGTTTGCTTACAATTGCCATGCTCAACTATTTTGAGGACTATGTTAAGCAAGTACTCTACTACTGAATTTCAATCCCCTATATGTGGGGCCAGAGGAGACATGGGTCTCGCCACACAGGCCAGCCTGGACCTCAACCCCATTCCCCACCGTCCTCTTCCTCTCGAGTACTGTCATTATCAATTTGCTCCCCTGTGCTTGCTTGGCTTTTCTTCAGTTTTTTTAAAAAATAAATAATCAAACAGGATACCAAGTATGACATTGAACACCTTCCTTCCCAGTTTCACTTGGCTCCCTGTGTTGGTTAAGACGGCCAAGCCAACACTGAACGAGACCTATGAAGTCCGAGTTCTCTTTTTATTCCTAAATGGCCAGTCAGCATTTTACCTGAGGAGACCCGACCGAGAGCTTTAGTTTGGCTTACAGTGTCACAGCTCCAGTCATGGATGCTGAGCTGAGTTCTGGAGCCTGAGGTGAGGTCCAGCACCACCTCGAGAAGCCCATTAAGGAACAAATTTGCTCACTTTATGGTGGCTGGGAAGGGAGCAACAGAGAACAATCAAGTTCTCAATATGCCCTCAAGAGCTCGCCTCCAATAACCTACTTGCTTTTGCATTTAGACCCCACCTCCTAACGACCTAGACCACTTCCGGTTGGCAGCATCCGGGCTAACGAAGCCTTCAGCAGTTGAGCCTTTGAGAGCATCTTGAGGTATGAGCTGCTGCATGGTTTCACATCTGTAATTCTAGGATCTAGGAGGCTGAAGCAGACAGAAGCTGAGAGCTCAAGGTGTAGCCTGGGCTACAGGGTGAAGTCAAGGCTAGCTTGTTCTCCACAGTGGGAACCATGTTTCAAACATATCATACATACATACATACATACATACACATACATACATACATACATACATACATACATTCATACTGAAATTTCAAAGGTATATGTGACTTTTAATATGTTTGTTAGAGAAAGCTTTTATCAAATGAAGAAGGTATCTTGGCATTCTTATTCTCAAGAATTATTTCTTCTTACGTTAAGTGAATATTGACATCTTTTACTGACTGATTTACCCACATCTACCAGAATCGTATCAATCCTAAACTCTAAGTAGCATGATTTGTCTTTTTCGTGTGGCTGTCCCCACAGCAGAGCCTAAAATTGATTTGAATACCGTATTTGTCCCAAGTCCGTTTTATCTTTGGAGAGAAGATGACATTCAAAACATTCCATTGGGTTCCAGAATGTTCAGAGGAACCCTTCCACCTCACGATTTTGAAATGCTCATTTCACAAATCAACTTTAACCCATGTATCTGTCTATAACTCAATCAGAGCTTCATTTGGCTTCTTTCTGCCTCCAGACTGATCTCGTATGTAATATCTCAGACTGAGCCAGCAATTAATTCATTCCTTTTGCAGGAGTTAAAAGTACACATAATTGTTTCCGGCCCTCCTCAGCCACATCACCAGTTTGCATTTCTCTGTGTTATTGAGGAGACGGTAGATTGGTCTAATCTAAGAAAGGGAAGGTTCATTCTGCAAAGTTTAGGATGCGGGCAGAGAAAAAAAGAAAGACTCTAGCTAATACCCAGAGTCTTCTAGCAGGAAGTTTCCACTGGTGACATGGGTGGCCAGCTCTAAGCGTGGTTTAGAAAGCTCTAGAAAATTCTGTTCTCAGGGGAGAGTGGGGCAGCACGGCGGGATAGGGAGGAGATGCTGTGTTTAATGAATTAAAACTTGAGCTTTGAATTCATCAGATTCAGTTCAAGTCTCCAGCAAAACAATTAGTGCCCAGGTGACCATGGCTACGTTACCTAACCTCTCTATTTTTGGTTTTATTGTCTCTGAAATAGAGATGGACGTAGGTGGATTTGAGTACCCAGCACACAATAGATTCTCAAAAACACGTCGACTGCCGTTCCTAAGGTTGCTTAGGCAGAACCTGACGTAATAAACAGGTTCCTTCATGAGAGGGTACTTAGAGGAGTTTTTCTGGGTTTTGTTTGGTTTTGCCTTTCTATCATGTGAGGAAAACATGCGATTTTTAAAATGCAGGGACGAAGGTAAGGACAAAGGGAGCCATGACTCACGCCTCGCCATTTACATACCTCATTCATTACTTCATATTCTGTGGTACTTCAGACCGTTATATAATACCCCCTCTTCTGGGGATTTTCAGGGTGACATCCGGAAAATGAAGGGGGTGAGTTTTGTATGAGGTGCAAGATAGGGTAGGGAGGAGAGTTGTTTCACCCCACTAGTGGCAGTGGGAAGCAGTCCCAAGGGGCTGCTGGGAAATGGCTCTCTCCACTGTAACTGCACTGGTTGGATATGTATTTGAGCCTCTCTCTGTCCGGCTTCTTGTCGCACCCTGGATTCGAGTCTACATTTCATCCCCACATCTACTTGGCTTCCAAGACGCATCTGCCTTTGAAGTTAGGCACAAATACACTTTTCTTAAATACATGCTCTCCTGTCAATCTGCAATTCAAGGAAGACAAGTGAAATTTCATCTACTGCAAGACAGGAGTAGACTGTCTGCAAGACAGGAGTAGACTGTCAGCACCATCCCCCTATCTCCTGTCTGCCTGAACAACCTCCTCCTCCTCAATGATTTCCCCTCTCTTTTACCCAGGACCTTTAGGGAGCATTTTCATATGTGTTAGGACCATCCTATCTCTTAACCTCTGTGAAGGACCTCCTCTCCTCTCCTCTCCTCTCCTCTCCTCTCCTCCCCTCCCCTCCCTTCCTCCTCCCCTCCCTCCCTCCTCCCCTCTCCTCTCCTCCCATTCTCGATTCTCTTTTCTCTGTCTTTCTTCCTTCCTCTCTCCCTCCTTCCTCCTTCTTCCCTTCCTTTCTTCCTTCCTTTTTCCTCTTTTTTTGGCTATCATGGGGAACTGAAGTCAGGGCTTTACGCAAGCCAAAAAAGTCTCTCCCACTGGGAACACTGTGGTACGCATGTTGGTGTCCAGCTGTCGTCCCGTGTCCTCTGCTCCCTCCCTCCTCTCAGGGTGTCCAGAGGATCTTAGTGTTACAGCTCTTTCAGACGAAGGCCTCTTTGTCTGTCTTCAATGAAACAGCTCTCTTAGACAGTTTTAGCTTGTGCACATACCTTTATTTGAGGTGGGCTTGTCTGCATATACTTTTCGTGGTGAACCAGACGCATATATGGACCTTGGAGAGTGGGAAGTAGTGCTCCTGAGGGTGAAGTTTCATTGGCTAGAGTTTAAAATACCAGAAACACCTCATTTGCATAGAGAGGCATTCTAGAAATTCCAGGTGCTTGCTGGGTGGGTTCTTGGGCAGGGGGAGGACTTGAACTTGTGGGTCTGCCAAGGACTACTAGACCTTCTCCAGGTAGAGGGTGTGTGGGGGGTCAGGCTCTCCAGACAAGGTAGGGAGGTTAAAGGGTGTTCTCCATTTTGCAGGAGCTCAGAAGAGACCGTGACCATACCTTGCAGACCTTCTCCACAGGACACTTCCCCAGCCGGGTAAGAGGGATTTCTTCATC
The DNA here is from genome assembly GCF_011064425.1 of Rattus rattus. Taxonomy (NCBI): domain Eukaryota; kingdom Metazoa; phylum Chordata; class Mammalia; order Rodentia; family Muridae; genus Rattus; species Rattus rattus. The sequence goes on along the minus strand of NC_046171.1, from coordinate 19,084,686 downwards.
TTTCTCCGTCTCCCTCCTCCTTCTCCAGATTAACAAGCTGCAGAAAATCTCACAGCCTTTAAAATATAAGAGGGAGGGCCCCGCTTGCTGTCCCTGTTTGGCGGTGGATAGGTCACGATAATGTTGGTAACTCCAGTCAGCTGAGACTACAGTTCGGACGCCAACATTGTCCTTTAATGTGACTACATATCCATTAGCACCTGAATAAAAACAAATGACTCTGGTGTCGATGTGAATCGCCTGTGATGTGCCTTCCACTTGGCAGCACCCTGCTTTGGCGTCTAACTTGAAGGAAGCCAGCTTTTAGGTGGTCCCCTTGTTTTCTTCATTGAGTCGCAAATGCAGCTTGGGAAAAAACAAACAAGTCCAGTTTGGACATGCTTTAAGGAAAAGGCTATTCCGTGGCAAAGCGGCATGCCCCACGTGGGAAATTATATACTGAGAGAAGTACCAGACTCTGAAGAGAGGATAAAAAATGACTTTCAGATCCTCTAAAGTTGTGACCAGCGGCGGGGGTGGGGAGATAGGCTTAAACCCTGTATTCCGCACATGCTTGCTCGATGGTCACAGAAAGCTGACATTCTGGGGCTCTGAGGCGGTATACCCATAGCCATCCGTGGTTTGCCACGATTCCTCTGCACCAACCCGCTGTCCTCCTTTCCTCCTTGAAGAGTCTCCACCCTTGTCATGTGTTCACTATTCCTTTAGCATTAGCATCCCCATTTTTTTCTCTCTCACGCCTCTCTTACTTGCTGCTCAGCACTCACAGCTCGTCTTTGGGACCACTACAATGTCTAATTAATTAATCAATTAATTAAAAACCTCCCTCTGCCTCATCCGTAAGAGCTTCTTTTTGCTTTGAATTTCCCCACTCTGCTTTCTTCCTGGACCGATCTGGTTCTTAAAGACCACATTCTGCATCTTCCAGCATCACCTCTGTCACCCACCCCACCCCGCCTGCGCCCCACCCCACCCCCACCCCTGCCACCTGAGCTTCTGGCTTTTCCCAATGATGCTCCAAGAATGACAAGCAGTCCAACCCTTGGCCCCCGAGCTACATGCTACCGAGAAGCCATACTCATTCTAAGACTACGTATGACCCATAATTTTCCAAACTACGGTTGATTTGAGGCCAGCCTCATTTGTTGGGGACCCCAGAACACATTAGCTCTCGCTAATGTTCATGGCTATCCCAGCAGATGGAATAAGTTAGTTTAGTTCATATGGGTAAATGTCTCATTTCCAGGGAATAATTTTATCCATGCCAACTTTAAAATAATAGTACATTGTCTTTCATGGAAGACTCCCCCCCCCCCGCCCAAGTAACATGTCTCTTTCTTGTCAGTACACTCACCCTCACATAAAGCTTTCTGAAACAGACTGCACCCCATCTTTCTTAAAAAAATTTTTTGAACTTTTGCATGGGTGTAGGCGCACGAGACCTGAAAGAGATCTTTTTTTAAAGTCCGGGTGTAGCACAAAGCCACCATGAGTTCTTGGGTTTGTTGAACCCTGTGTGAGTTGAGCAATAAGCAAGCCGGTTGGCTAGATGTGGTCACGTGACTGCCTAGGACTATCCAGTAGTAAAGCAGAAGCCAGGGCTGGGAAGCAAGAAAGAGACAGGTTGTGTAAGTTGGGAACAATGTAAGTTTATTGGATCTGGAGGTTGGAGAAGGGTTGGGGGAACAGAGTCAAGGGACTGCCTTGGTCAAGGGCCTTCTCGCTATGTCATAATTTTGTGGAAGGCGTTTCAGAGAGACTTCACTGAAGAGAGAAGACCTACCCTGGATGTGCGGAGGCTGAGGAACTAGACTGTTAAACAGGAGAAGCTGAGCTGAGCATCAACACTCATCCTTCCCTCCCTCCTGACATGGATGCAACCAAAACAGCCAATCCACACTCCTGTTGCTATGCCTCTGTAGCCACAATGGGCTGCACTTTTACCCGTCAGCAGAAGCAGAGCCTTCCTCCCTTAAGTGGCTTGTGCTGGGTATTTTGTTACAATAACGAGAAAAGTAACCAGCCCGCACCCCTTCTCTCATCCAGATTCGCTCAAGTCACAGGAAAAGGAGAGGTTTGTCAAGCTCACCTCCTCAGCGTCTTAACAAGATTCTCATTCCAATGGGGAGGGGGGTCAGAGCCAAGATTTCTTAAATGGTTGGGATTTCAGGCCCATCTGGTTACTGTGGCTGTATCCAAAGTAGAGGACATAAAATAAAGGAAGATTAAAAATAAGAAAAGAAAAAATTCAGCAGGAGACCCATCTCTAAAACATCGGGGCATCTATACACTGTGGACTTTGCTCCCCACACATTTGGCAGAAGTTGAAAAACAAAACAAACAAAAAGAAAAAGGAAAAAAACACACCCGCTGTCTCAAGAGGTCTCCAGCAGGAACACACAAGGCAAAATGCTTTACTTGGAGACATGAAATCGCTGGAAAGAGTCGGAAAGGGATGAGCTGGTCTGAAAACATCCACTTCCTGTGAACGCTCCCATGGTTCTTCCGCTGTGGCCAGCTCCGGCTGCCCCAAACTTGCAGCCAGCAGAATCCTCCACTAAAGCAGCCCCTTTGGCTCCGCCAGCTCCCAGTCAGCTGCGACCACAGTTTCGCTTGCCCATTGGGAACCCATTCTGGTAGGGGTTGTTCAAACAGACCAGTGAGAAAGGACTTCGGAAACGTGGAGATTCTCGGGAACGGAGCTTAGGATGAAGATGATGTCTCTGGTTGTCGGGCACAGGGAAGGATTTGGAGTTGATTTTTCTGCGAGACATGGCGTCAGGGAAACAGATACCGAGAATGACCGATGTCTTACAGCACCGTGGCATAGAAACATTGCAAACCACCTCCACTCCTGAGGATAGCCCTCCCCTGGTGCTCCTTTGTAGGAAGTTGGATTAGTATGTGGAGTCCATTAACCTCAGCCACCAATTCCAGTGTAAATCAGGCTGGTCTCCTAAACTAAAAACGGGGGAAAAAATAATTGTGTCAAGAAGCCATGACGAGCGAGATGCCTGTCTTCCGGTGAAAGGGGAAGTATGTTTTCTCTCGCCAGCCCACACAGAATCCAATATTTACTATGGTCGCTGAGAAGACAGAAAGGTGCTCAGAGATGAATGCTGTTTCCCAGCTTCGCCAAGCCTTCACATGAGTCAGAAACCTGGAGGAGCAGCCTATGGAAAGGAGGCTGGCAAAACGGATCTTTGGTTCCACGGAGCCATCGGGAGGGGGTTTGCAAGATGTGAACGCATGGGTTAGGCTGGCAAAAGCTTCCGGACTGTTTTCAATCCGGGGAACTCGGGTGTAGGGCCGCTGACCTGGAGATCAGCTCGTATTTTAGACTCCAGAAAGCATCAAGCAGTACCACGTGGAAGCAGAGGTCTGAGACACCTGGAGTTCCAAGATTAGAAGCATGGAAAGGTGTTAGGGCATGAGGTCAGGAGGCAGAAGGGAGCCATGGTTGGGTCTGTCAGGCAGAAGACGTAGCAGTTGCTGACGCGGAAAACAAAGGAGAAATACTTTTACTCATTCACACCAGCTGGACACTCGCTGGTGCCTTCCACTGGCAGCACCCGAGCAGTCGCTCTGCCACAGAGGAACCCTGGAAAGGCAGCCCGTAGGAGACAGCACCCCCAGCCCCAGCCCCAGTGGGAGAGCAGGGCAAGAGAGGGGCAAGGAATTGACCTGAGGACATGCAGGCCCAGGCCTGGCCCAGAAAACATGCTGGGATCGTTTTCCACCTTCAACCGCAATGACCTCACCTCACCCGGGGCCAGACCGTGACAAATCAATTGCAAGCCACAAAAGTTGGCTGGTGGGGGACTCCCGGGTGAATCTCTGCCTCATGTTTGCGACGGCCATTTAACTCCACCGGGGTCCGTCCCGACTCCTTTCTCGGCTGGTACCTTCCTTAGTCTTCCCAGGAGAGACTATACCACTCTGACATCTTTAAACTGTCTTCTCAGAAAAGCTTTTGGAACTGGCCACTCTTGTTCCCTGTGGACAGCCTCGGTATCTAACCGGTTTCATGCATAGACAGTGAAATTCTGTCTAGCTTTGAGTTTTAGATTTTTATCTATGACCAGCACTGCCAAGACCATTATTAAAGCTCTAAGACCCTCTAAACTGGTGCCTTCGGTGTCTCAGTGTTTAACAAATGCCAGCCCCCTTGAAGGGAGCCACCCTTGATGTCTGGGGAGGTTGTTTCTATCACGCCCTGCAGATAAGAAAGCCCACGGGCACTCATGTCCTCTACAGAAAGTGGAGCGCAGTGTTTACACAGAACCTACACATCCTCTCCCACCCCTTAAGTCATTGCTGGATTACTCTAGTGCGAGATAGCATCTAAATACTATGTAGATAGCTGCTACACTTACTGCTCATGGGACAATGACAAAAAAGTAGTCTTCAAAGATACAGTTTTATTCCAAACGTTCTTGACCTGAGGTTGACTGAATTAAAGGTTGTGGAACCCGAGGATACAGAGGGCGATGGACAGTAGCCCTGAGTGATGACCCAGGGTCGCCCTGATAAATTAAGCTCATGGCTGTACCAGTTCTCAGACTCCAGTACCCTCTGCCTACTATGTAGCCTCTTTCTGTGTTCTCATCTCTACAATGAGGACAGTGGCAGGACTGTCCTGTGGATCAAAGGAGGTGGCCTTTGTGAGAGGACTTTACCTTGACGCCGGGCAAATGAGTATCATCGACACTCATGTATCAGAATATGAGAGCTGTGGCAGTGTGGACTCCGCTAGTTGCAAATGACTGAGGCCCGGGATAATGCTACTTACCTGGGCAGCTTGGACCTGAGAGATCTGGATCTAGCGTGGATCCATGGTCCTCGTTTCTGTGTCCTCTAGATCCTCCAGGTCTGCATTTCTCTGACGGCTTCCATTGTTCTGGAACAGTCCTTGTAGTATGACAAGGTGATAAGGCATCCTCCCAGCTGAGCAATAAAATCCTTAGAGATTTCCTAGAATCCTGGAATGGAGCTCCTTTGGCCTGGCTGGGTCACACTTCCAACACCAAGTTAGTCACTGTGGCCTGGGAGTGGAGCAATGCCCTAGTTGGCCAGGTCTGAGCTGTGTGTCCATTGTAAATGAAGTATAAAGGAGCAGCCGCAAGGTTTCCGATAGGCATGAAGTCACAGTAATGAGGCACAGGAATGGATGCTGCGACGTTCCAAAGAAGCTGTGTCTGCTCCAGGGGCGCTCGCAGCCACTGCCATCACAATTTACTCTTTGTCCAGGGCCGTCACCAATACTTCTGTCATCTCCTCCACTCTAAACTGTACAATGAGTTCGGGTTGGCTCCTCAGGGGAAGAGTGCCTGCTTAACGTGCGTGGAACACGGAATTCAATTCCCAAGATGCCCAAAGCCAAATAAGAACCATGGTGGGTTATTCTAGTGAACAGTTAGGCTGCCAGGGAGATGAGTGGGAAAAACCATTGAAAGCTATAATCGGGGGTAAAGGTACCTTGGATAGAAGGAAATCACACAGAAGGAGGAATTATCCACAAAGCCAAGGTGAAGAAGAGTGAAGCCCCAAGTGGAACACCTTAGGAGACGAACTGTCCATTTTTCAGCACCAAATCCTTCATAATCAGCAATGCAAAGCATATTTTAGTTGCTAAATTACACGAGATTATTGTTAAAGATTGACGGGTCATAGGCAGTGTGCTTACTGTACCTTACTGTGTTTCAGCATAGGTCCTTGTAGCAAACAAAATTCCCCACACAAGAAGATCCTTCCCACAGGGCCATCTTCCTATAAGCTTCTTTAAAAGTTCATCCTCTGCCTGATTAATTAATAGCATTCCTTCCTGTGTTCCAGGTTGATGAAGTCTATGATGTGATTATCATAAGAGGAAGTCGGGGGGCGGGCGTCTCCTGCCTTGAGACGTTGTTCACTTGGCAATGTCATTTATTGTACCTTCAAACAACTGGCTTACCCAAGGGTTAATGACATGTACACGTATATAAATCCCTAAGACGAGGGTGTCACGAGACCAGCTACTCTGGCTTTGAATCTTCCTGTACTTTCCATGCGACGTGCTCTGTCAGTAGAATAATCCGCTGTGCTTTACGGCGTGTTGGGAAGACTTGCCATGGAAGGCGTGTGCATCTATGGAAATGAGAATGTTCCCAGAGATACATTTTTCACTTAGGAGTCAATGGAAGATGACAACCAATACGCTATAGGCTCGCTCTGCTCAAGGCTCAGTCTCTCTGTGCAAAAGCAATTGGATAACTGCGGATGGAGCTGGTGAGCAGAGCCATCTGGTATTTCACTTGAAGAGCATCCAGATCTTGTTGGCCAAAGTCCATGTGAGTCTGGGAACTCGGCTGATTGGGCCAAGCAAATTGCTCAGTTTAAGTGTAAGCGGAATATTCATACTCTCTGTCTCTTTTTAAAACGTGTCTTCTAAAATCATATACTGTGAGAATAGCATATAGTTTGTGTAGAGTTGCGTGTGTGTGTGTGTGAGCATGTGTGTATGTGCACACACCTGGGTATGCATATGAATGTGAGTGTGCGCTCAGCTATGGCGACCAGAGAACCATGTCTGGTCTCACTCCCCAGCTGACACTTACTTTTATTGTCGTTATTTGTTTTTAAGCCAGGGATTTCTGACTGGCCTCCTGCTTACCAATTGGGTTAGACTGTCTGGCAAGTGAGACACAGGGATCTGCCTGTCTCTTGCATTCCCTTGGGCTAGCATTGCAAGCCTGTACCACCATACTTTTTTTTTTTTTTAAATGTGGGTTTTGAGGATTGAACTCAGGTCCCTGTCCTTGCAATGTAAACACTTTGCTAACTGGCTCTTCTCCCCACCCTACCATAAAATATAATGTAAGAAATTTCCAGAGAGGAGGAAGAATACATATTCCAAAGGAAGAAGGCTTCTTCAGTGAGTAGGGAGTGTTCTTAGAAAAGCAGTTGGGTCCCAACAAATTTGCCACATAGACGCAGAATAAACAAAGTAGCCTTGCACTTCTAGACTTTTCTAGACATGTTTTCAAACCATTCGAAATGTAGTCATTCTCTCTGTAAACTGCCCCCTCTGGCAGGCAGGGCCAATACCTACCTCACACACACCCTATTGGAGCAGACTCTTCCGTGATGAACACCAATAGAGATGCTCTTTCCCTAGGCTGAGCAAAACATTCATTTGGTTTATTAAGGTTTTCCTTTATTTTTTTCCTTTTATATTTTGAAGGGTGGTGCAGACCAGATTTCAAAACACGGCTCAGGGAGGCAAGAAACCATTCCCTCAAGTGTTTATGAAGTGAATCACAGATTCATCCAGCATGATTTCTTACCCAGAGAAATGAAGGCAGAATGGCCACAGAGCAAGTCTCCAAGTCTTCAACCTTAGCATCTCCTTGGGAAAGGGTCACAAGGGCAATTCTTTTCAGCTGTCTCTGCCTTGCTTCCCCTGGCTGTGGTAATCTCCAGTCAGGATGAAGGCAGCCTCTGCCTAGACTGTAGACTGGCCTAGACAGAGCTTGGAAAGTCAGGATACACGTTTTCTGAAGTTTCTTAATTTTTCCCATCCCTCCCTGATTGGAAACATCACTTATGCCATTACAGCATGTGGAAAGAGAGGAAAGAAGCAGACGGATCTGAACTCAGGATAAAAATGACTTTATGGGGTTATTATTCTCATCCGCAGCAGATGACCATTTTCACGTCATTTAGCTGGTTCCATGACAGACTCACTCGGAGAAACCCAAAGTGCCATTTTCATGCTTACACCTTGAGGGCCCCCCTGAGGAGACCTCAGTGTGATAACTGCCCCTTGAACATTTTCTTTGAAACGTCTGGCCATTTGCTAGAGACCAGTTATCCCTTATTTCCCTGGCCGCAGTGAGGAACTCCCCCCTCTCACTTACATTGTGGTGAGTTCTAAAGATTCAGACTTCCTCCAGTGTCTGAGCACTGTCTGGAGGGTTGGGTTCTAAGGAAATCTGTGGATCCGTGCTATTCCTCATTTTTTTCAGGCGACGGCTGCTTCTTGCATGGTACAGCTCTTGCGAGAGCTGGTGTAAGTGCCCCCAGCCCTCTTGGATTGAGAGCTTTCAGTGAAATTTGAAGATGACCCATCGTCATTCGAAGGGCACAAAAGCCACAACGGTTTTGAATGCAAGTAGACGCTAGAGTAGCGAAGGCTTCGAGCCGGCTGCAGCACCCTAGCTGCTGACGTCTGCAATCTGCTTATTATTATGCAGTTGGGTCTCCGTCTGTGGCCCTGCTGGCCAAGTATCATATCCACTTTATGCAAAGAACATGGATTTGGTACAGTGCCTACTGAACTAATGAGTCAGATTTGGAATAAGACTTTTAGCTGTGCCTACACATGAACAAGGTGATCCCAGTCTACAGGCCAATTTCCAGGGACTCTGATAAAAAAATAACTCGAGTCACTCTCAGTGTGATCTGGTCAGAAAGAACCAGAGAGTGAATCACAGAGTGGGTAAAAATGTAGGCTTTTGTGGGCTCTCACAATGCCCACGCTCTGGCGATTTTCAAAGCTGAATTATTGAGGTATCACTGACATGAGGCGAGAAAGGGGAAGGAAACATCAGGCCTTGGGCTGTCCTCAGTGGAGGCAACATGGAATGGGATCTTGGTTTTATCACACTTTCACAAAAGGGGGCCTCAACGGAAAAGGGCCTTTTAGTGAGAGGCATGTTGTGAACAAGTGTAAAAGGCTCCCTTAGGAGCTTGTCTTAGTTAGGTTTCTATTGTATAAAATATCGTGTCCACAAATGGTTTCTTATTTCACTTTGAGTCCCAGGTCAACTCTGCCACTAAGTGAAATCAAGACAGGACCTCCAGGCAGCAACCTGGAGGCAGGAACTAAAGGAGGCAGAGACCATGGAGGAGTGCTGTTTATTGGCTTCCTCTCGAATTCTGACACCTCCCAGAATCACCTGCCTAAAGGCAGCTCTCTTCTCAGTGGGTTGCCCTTCCCACCTTAATCATTAAGAACAGTCTTGCCTGGCCTGCCTACAAGTTAATCTGATGAAGGCATTTTCTCTGTTGAGGTTCTGTCCTCCCAGATGACCCTAGTTTGCATCAAGTTGGCAAAACCAACCAACCAACCAAACAAACAAACAAACAACAAAAAACCACCAACGACAACACAGAACCCTTGAAAAGAACAAACATCTTTCATAGAGAAGGTAACAAAAGCAGTTTCCCTTTTTTCACAGTCTGTAGCAATATTCTGTAATTTTTTTCAAGTGCCTGTTGGATTGGGAAACCCCTTCTAGATTAAAGATGGAGATACTGAATGACAAACTAGTCATGCAAGATGCACACTGGCAGAACCTCCGGAGAAACATTTTGAATGGTGGTGTTGGTAATGGGGCCATTCAGTCAACATCAGTCATCAGTGGAGGAGTAGCCGTGATTAGGACGTTCCATGCTATAAGCCAAAAGGTGTAAACACCCTACACCGGTGTGCAAAATTTGATTTTGAAACATGCATGCATTTTTCCCAGTTCTGACGGTCAATGGAAGGTAGAAACTGCAGCTGCTGTCACTGCTCTTCTGCCCAGCTCTTAGTGAATCCTTACATCTCAGATTTAGGTCACGGTTCCTTTTCTCATTGTTAGGCTCTGCAGTGTTCTGAAAGCTACATGAATTCACATTCTGGGGCCAAGGAAAAGTCAGGTTGGCTCTGAGACAGTCTTTGATGCCAAGCAGCATGTAGGCTTTTACAAAGTTCCATGGGTGACATACAAAAGTCTAAAAGTCAACTCATAAAGGAGTCCTATCATCAGGCTGTGCGTCACAAATTAAACAAAATAAATCCAAGACTCTTTCGCCGAAATAGGTTGCAGCTGTCTAAGGAAAATCATTAGCTCCCAATACATCATGTAAGTGTACGTGAACAGAAAGTAATAAAAATGTAGCCGTAGCATAGAGTGTTAATATAATAGGCAATCATTAACTTCCTCTTGATTTTATAAAATTTTATAAAAGTCATCGTGACAGATGGATATTTTATTTCTTCTGTTGATAACAGCAGGCCATACATTATCATTGGGTAACTTTTACTTTCTGTCTTAATGGGTAGGTGCAAATAAATGAGGAACATGGGAAATTCCCAAGGAAAATAGATACACCACCATACCCGGAGAACAAGAAAGGCCAATCAGAATTGACCAGTTTCTAGTTCATCAGGTTCTGTGTCACAGAAAAAAATGTCACAGGAGGAAGGAGTAGATCACACTGTGTTTTTATAAGGGCAGGTCAGCCCCCGATTTCCAGAAAGGAGAAACAGCCACATTCTGGCCTTCTCTATAGGGATGTATCTTTCTTCTCAATGTGTCCTAAAGCCCATGTCACAGGACATGTATAAAGTGGTACTATTTGCCTACCAACACATTCATGTGTGATCCACTACATGGCAAATTTTCTGTTGTTGTCTTTCTCTTCCTTTCTCACAGGGCTCGTGAACTATCAGCAAGTTTTCATTTTAATTAAAATGCCAGTAAGGTTTATAGTGATTTCTGTAGTGTTAATAGGCAGAATCTATATATCACAATGTCAAGACAATGCATTGACTCCTACCAGGCATGATCAATTAAAGGATAAATCATTTTCAGAAGAACATTAAGTACAGAAAATTTAAATATAAATAAGACAGAAAATTAAAACTCCCTTGAAGGAGCAGATGAAAATTTGTTATGAGAGAGAGATTAGCTGAGTAAACAGAGGAGTGTTAGATATTCCGACAGATCTAATATTGAACTTGTATAAGACTGATCCTTGCTTTTCGGTATGATTATGTGTATCCGTACATGTAGTAGATAGATGATGTGTGCCTGTATATGTGTGTACAATGCGGGTGCTTCATCCCAGTTACAAGATATAGAAGAATTAGGTTGGAATTGAACTGGAAGCTTCCACCCTCCTGTCTAGTTTTCACAGAGTCACAGGAAGGTGTTATGCAGGGGGGAAACACATCAATTCAATAGTCTTACCCAGTTATGACTCCTAAGAATAAGGATCCTTAACCTACAAGGCAAGATATGTCCTCTTGTATGATAATGGTACAACTGTTATAGGGACAACCAACTGCTTTCTGCTTGGATTTAAGGCTTGCTCTGCAAGAGGGAAAAGTTCCTTCCTCAGTCAAAAATACACAAATGGAGACCTCATAGGCCCTAGCAATGAGCTTACTAGTCTTTTTAAACTACATTGATATAGCACCAAAATGTCTCCATTCTTGTATCCATAGGCAAACGTCCTTCCAAGCTTTTATTAGAGAAATTTCTACATGTAGAGTAGACAGAGAATCATGGCTGCTCAAGGTACTGTGAATAAGTGATAGGTGAATGCTCAACCCTAAATGGGACACGTACACCTTTCATCCTAAGGCTCAGAGAGAAGTTCAGGAAGAGTGTACCAGAAGACAAGGAGAGGAGCCGGAAAATCCCACAATCTGTGTACAGCGTGGCCATTGTCCTCATGTCCTCGACGCAGCTGCAGCTTCCTAACTGGGCTTACATAAGCCTGGACCTGTCACTGTCAGTCATGGTGGGTGAGGGACTATTGGGGTCCTAATCTGATAGATGTTAGGAGAGGGAGAGAGATGGTTATTGGAATCATCCTAGCTTTCCTCTTCTTCCCTGTGTCCTTATGAGTTAATCATTTGATTGAGCTTTTGAGAGTCAGGGGAAATGACCCTTCATGAGTAGACATGAAGGAAGGAGGAGGGGGAGGGGGAGAGGGACTGAAGAGGCCATAAGAGACCATTAGGTCCTCGGAAGCTGAAGTTACAGCAGTTCTGAGCTATCTGATGTGGGCACTGGGACCTGAACTCTAGTCCTCTAGGAGAACAGCAAGTGCTCTTAACTGCTGAGGCCTCTCTCCAGTCCCCCTCACTTAGTTTTAATTGTTAAATAGTACTGTCTTCCTGGGGTCTGAGTTCATAACTCCTATTCCTATAAAAGAAATCCCCGCTCTACAGATAAAGTAAATCCTGATGAATGGATGTATCCGGTTCATGGATTTGCACTCAGTCAAATTTTGTTTTGCAGTATATAACGATTTGACTACAGTTCCTTGTGAGTTTCATACGATAATTTTAAATCTGAACAAAAGAGGAGAAGGTGTGAAAACTTTCCTGTCTGAGGAGTCCCTAGGTGAAAGTTTGGGGTCTCTGGAGGACACTTCCAGAGCCATGGGTCTGTGTGACTGCAACCAGTGGATCTGGAATGTTCTTGGATGGGGCGTTCTAGGTGTTAACTGAAAAGTCTTGAAGTTTCTTCACAGAGGATGGCTAATGCCATCCTGGTCCGTCTTGTTCTTCACACTGCTTACACCCTCAGAGTCCCCATTGTGTCCTCATTCTCCTTTTCTCACCCAAGTTCTCTCGTTCTGTCTCTCTCCATTTCTCTGTCTCTGTCACTCTGTCTCTCTCTTCCCCTTGTGTGTACACACGTGAGTGTGTGCATGGTGCGTGGATAGTGCGTGTATGCATAAGTGCATGTGAGTGTGTGCATTCATGAGTGCATGTGTGCACGTGTGTGTGTGTGTGTGTGTGTCCGCGCGTGTGTGTGTGTGTGTATGTTTGCATGCATAGCTAGTAACTCATTGAATATATTATTCTGGACAACCAATGAGCCCTATCTAACTGTCTTCTTCTCTCCCAAACTGAGATTATAGGCAAGCATGATTATACCTGGCTTTTTAACTTAAATGAAGGTTCTAAGACCCGAACTAAGGCCCTCATGCTTGCAAGGTAAGCACTTTGCCAACTGAAACATCTCCCCAGGTCCCACCGAAGTCTTGTTCCATTCAGTCTTTCTCTTCCCACCCCAGCCTTCTCTCAGAGCTTACTCTCTCCTGTCTGCCATAGCACTTAAGTTCCTAAAATAGAGTGCTTTCTTTCTTCTACCTTTTAGTTTGTTTTTTTAAATCATCTGAGCCCTGATTGTTGGAGCAATGGGGCATGTCTTATAACTGCCCCAACTGACAACCCCTCAAATAATATTAGCCATTCTCTGAACCTAAATCCTTAGTGCGTAGATCGCACCCAAAATCGAGGAGGTGGTGTGGGATTAAAAACATAACCAGTACCGATAACCAGCCAGATCAAACAGCTAGAGTCGACTTGTGGTGCTGGGGTATAAGCAAAACATCCTAGCTATGGAGGAGGGGTACCAAGAGGGAAAGAGCTGAGGGTCATTCCTGTACCCGTAGGGTCACTCATGTGCCCTTAGAGTCATTCATGTACCCATTTACCCTTATCAGGTACCCTTCAGGGCTAAGTTCACTCCTCTCCAAATGCAACCTTATCAGAACAGGCTGGAGTTTCATGACTGAGATGTCTTCATTTTGCCACAAAATAGCTCTGAGCCAGTTAATTAAATAAGCAGACTGGAGCTCTCATTTAGATTACAGTCAGATGAATGGGGAATTAACTGCCACACTCTGATCTTTAAACATATTAACAATGAAAATCACAACCATCAAGGCACAGAGGCTACATAGAAAAGTCTGGAAGGGCTTGATAGCTGGGAGCATCTCCATGATGCTCCAAGACAAACATTGCCGAGTGGTAGTCAAGTGTGCAGGCTTTAAAGCAATCTGAAATCTTGAACACTTGCCAAATTTTAATTTTTACTTTGCCACCTACTGCTATCTGCATGAACTTGGGAATGTTTCTCAGTCTACCTGAGCCCTGGTTTCCTTCCACATTCAGAGTAAGACACAGAAAATATTACCCACTAAGAAGAAGGAAGGAGAAAGTAAATAGTGCTATAATTATCTACAGTACCCTCCTAGTACAAAGATAGATGTGAAGCAGCAGCACAATAAACAGTGGCTGTTATGTAAGCTTAAACAGCCATTCTTCAGATGGACAGACTGAGGCTTAGAGAAATTGTACTCATTTAGGGACAGATAAGAACTTAGGATTTTAAAATTCTGGCCCGATTTTTTTCAGGGCACCTTATAATTTTCAACTCGGTCTACAATTTAAATTTGTCTAGTATATAACTTATAAAAAATCTGGATAAAGAATCTGTTGTGAAACCAGGCTTTTAAATTACACACTTATTTCATGCATAAGAATCTCGAAGAGCACTATTTTCAAGTCTTTCAATGACTGGCATTTGAGAAATAATCATGCGCAAAGGCCATTTGTCAAATGGTTACAGGTCGTTTCTAACTGGAAGATTCTATTCTCGATTATTTGAGTACTGATAAAGTCAAGCGTTGTTGTGTTGTGCGGTTGTGTGTTACAAAGATACAGCTGACAGGGTCAGATTTAGACTCTTCAGATATTAGGTTATATGTCTAAGCATATAATCCTGTTAGCACAGGACGTGGCTACTCTAGATTTCCCTAAAGGCAACAGTTGCCTCTTGCTGAAGAATTCAATGAGGCTAATACTGGCTCAACACAACTTTCATATTTGAGCTCTTGAAGCTCTCGGAATTTCCCTCGGGTTCTCAAATGATTTTTAAATCTAACATAAACCTACTAAGTAATATATACTAGAAGTTATGGCCATTATTGGTCAGCCTCAGAGCTTCCACTTCCATTTAAAAACCTCAGGCAACTTAGCCTTTTGTGGATATTGTTGCTTTGGAAGTTTTTTGTTGTTGTTGTTGTTGTCGTTGTTGTTTTTGTTTTTGTTTCTGTTTTGTTTTTGTTTTTGTTTTTTGTTTGGTTGTTTGGTTGGTTGGTTTTTGCATACAAGTGCAGACTGGATGGGAGCCAGAAGCCTTAAACATGCTAGATACAGAGTTGATTCTGCCAAGAATCTAAATAAGAGAAAGCCATGGCTTCTCAAAAGAGAGGAGAGCGTTGGAAGAAGAAAAGATGTATTACGCAGAACGGTTTGGAATGTAGGAGACATTCTCCAAAAACAAGAGGAGCGTGAATCCACGGAAAACACAGGACTTCATGGGCACTGAAGTCACAGACCAAAGGGCCACTGACCTCTCGTCTTAACTTGCTTTCTACTTTGTGACAAAATACCATGATCAAAGTCAGCTGAGGGTGGAATTTATTAAAGCTGAGTTTAATCCACCAGGAAGGGAAGTTAGAACAGGAACCTGGAGACAGAAACTCCTTCAGAATAGAGGCATGCTGCTTACCAGCTTGTTCCTTATAGCTTGCTTGCTCATCCCACTTTCTTATCCAATTCAGGACCTAGGCCTAGGGAGTGACACTGCCCGCAGTGGGCACAGGACCAATCTGATTGAGGGATCTTGTCAATCAAGGTTCTCTCTTCCCAGATAACTCTGCCTTGTGCTAAATTGACATAAATATAAATAAATAGCACAACTCTCCCCAATCATTCTCAGACCAGCTCTTCTACCAGGCAAGAGACCTGTCTGAAATCAGCTGTAGGATTATGTCTTTTTTCAGTCTTATGACCAGAGAGAGAGTATACTATTGCTCCAGTTGCTGTAACCCAAGGAAGAACTGAGAGTTACTCATCCCCTACAGTTATTGCAGAGATGGGAAATATTCTATAAGTCCTTCTAGTATGTCTAGAAGAAAGGGCACCAGTCTGCTCACAAGGTCTACCCTCTGTGGCATTTACTGAATGTTCTCTTTGTACCCACCATGTTCTCTCTCATTGGCTTCTCCAGAAATGTGAGCATACACACAGAAATACATAGGTGTGTATTCAGTGGCCCCAAAGAGCACAGAGAGCAGCCTGGCACAAAGGAGAACACTAAGTCACAAACAGGAGTGAAAAGCTGGACCTCACAGCTTTTCCCTTCTCTGTCCCCAACCATCAAGAACACATGCAGACCCTGAGAGTAAGCCTTTTCACCGGCGTGCCCAGCCCCACCCAGTTTCTCCAGCCCAACATAGACTCAGGCATTAAGGTATTTGCCTCTTAGATGAACTGTGGGATCCCTCTTTAAGAAAAGGAATACCAAAAGACGTTGTTGTTGTTTAAAAAAAAAAAACCAATGTGGAGCTGTGTAAACATCCTCTTAGAAGACCACAGCTGTGTCCCTTTAAGAAAGAGTGCTTCAAAATACGGATGGTATCTTAGCAATGTATGATAGATTCATCTTTGGTGGTATTTGTGATAGCAAAGTACATTTGGAACCATGATTTCAAGGAACATCCCAGGTCCCACACCCATTCTTTTTCCAAAGACGCTACTCATTAGGTTCCCATCCTGTGGTTTGAGTTTGGGAGAGATATAATACAGCCTCAATTGACTAAAGTTCTAGAAGTGTATGATTTTCATGAATATTTAACACTGACTCCTCCCCCCCACATCTGATTGTGTGTGTGTGTGTGTGTGTGTGTGTGTGTGTGAGAGAGAGTCTGTGTGTGTGTGTGTGTGTGTGAGAGAGAGTGTCTGTGTGTGTGTGTGTGTGTGTGTGTGTGTGTGTCTGTGTGTGTGTGTGTGTGTGGTGTGTGTGTCTGTGATGTGTGTGTGTGTCTGTGTGTGTGTCTGTGTGTGTGTGTGTCTGTGTGTGTGTGTGTGTGAGTGTCTGTGTGTGGAGTGTGTGTCTGTGGGAGTGTGTCTGTGGAGTGTGTGTGAGTGTCTGTGTGTGTCTGTGTGCCTGTGTGAGTGTGTGTGTGTGTGCCTGTTTGTGTGTGTGTCTGTGTGTGTGTGTGCATGTGAGTGTCTGTATCTGTATCTGTATGTGCATGTATGTGTGTATGTCTGTGTGTATGTGTATCTGTGTCTGTATGTGTGTGTGTGATGTGTGTGTGTGTCTGTGATGTGTGTTTCTGTGATGTGTGTGTGTGTCTGTGATGTGTGTGTGTCTGTGATGTGTGTGTGTGTCTGTGTTGTGTGGGTGTGTGTTGTGTGTGTGTGTCTGTGGTGTGTGTGGTGTGTGTGTCTGTGTGTATCAGTGTGTGTCTGTGTGTGTGTCTGTGGTGTGGGTGTATGTGTGTGTGTGTGTGTTTGAATGTGTGTGTGAGTGTGTGTGAGCGTGTGCGTGAGTGTGTGTCTGTGTGTATGTGTATGCACACGCACACACACACACGCACACATGCTTTAACAAGATATGGTCACTAAAGAGAAGTAGACTTGAGAGCAACGCTTATTCTGCGGTAGTTTTCACCCTAACGTCGTGAGTTTGAACCTGGTGTTCCCAGGCCAGGCTCCACTGAAAATGATAGTCTAGTCAAGTAGGGGATTTTCCTGACTCCGTGTCTGTCTCCTCAAAGCTGTTTATTTGTCCTGCTGTCTGCTTCAGCCTGGGACGCTGACCTTATGAGCTGCTTCGCTGGCTCGAGGTTGGAGCCAGGGAACTAGGAGTCTCCCTCTGGCAGTGCTAAGGGCCAGTTGGAAGGAATTGGTTATTGATTCACTGTGGAGCTGGGCTGGGGAAGGAAGAGAGGGAGTGAACCTTGTGGTTGAGCTGGCGCGGTGGGGGGGGGGTGAGCGACCAGGGGAGAAGGGCGGAGAAGGGGGGGGGGGGGGGGGGGGTGGGTTAAAATCATTGTGGAGCCAGCTATGGCTCTCTGGACAGCTGAGTCACAGATGATCGATCCAGCAGCTCGGTTGCAAGGCAGACTGTGCATGCTGTCTCTCGGGTTCCGGCTGGCGCAGGGAAAATAGTGAAATTAAGACATTAAAGGAAGTTACAGCTTCATCTCAGAGACCACTTCATTCTAAAAGTCCCCGTGGTCAGAGGTGAAGCCCCGGAAGCTGGGTTCTCTACAAAGGAGAGGATCCTCCTGTGGTTAATTAAGAATCTTTTAAAGACATCAGCCAGGAGCCCTCTCTCCTCCCCTCTCCTTCTCCCTCTCCCTCTCCTTCCCCTCCCCCTCCCCTTCTCTAATTCACAGATTATGGTAATCGCTAGAAGATGCCGGCAGTAGACTCCTTTTTTGGAACCAGTTGAAGGCTGTCTTCAAATGCCGGCCACTGAGTCACACACTTCATGATCAGCTGTTGTCCTGGATGGACTTGGCAGTCTAGCTAGGCGCAAGAAGTCTATCATTACAGAAAACATGGGAGGGAGGCTTAAATACCTAAACTTTATGCAAATGGAAAAAATCTCCAAAAATATGGCAAGGACAGCTAGAATGAAACCTAGAGATAGTGATTTAAGACAGCTACTATCGTGGCCCAGAATTCACTGAGGGTAGAGTGAGGCACTGCTGCTGTAGGTGGGGCTACCCGTCATAAACATAGTTGGCAAAAGGAAGGCAGATGTGGAATGGTCCTTCTACATGCTCTCAGACCTAAGTGCTGTTTTACTGAAAGCTTCGTGTGTATGACTCTGAAAGCCATAGGGTCACAATGACTGTGTCCCCACAAATCCGTCCCTCAGAGACAGCCCAGACAAAGGCTGAGGAATGGCCTTCCTCCGTGTTTTCTGAAATAACTATCCAAGGCTGCACTTGAACCTGTGATCTTCATTCAGGGATGAGCCAGCGTCATGAATGTGTGACATTTTTATATCTATCCCTTTGTGCTGATGGACTTCTTTCACATGTATCCCCTTCTATACAGACTAGACAGAAACACGAAGGTGTGTGTGTGTGTGTGTGTGTGTGTGTGTGTGTGTGTGTGTGTGTGTAAGAGATGAGCAACACGTCTCCGTCTGCCAATGACCTTGGACCTTGTTTGCCTCAGGTTGGTATCTCTCCACACAGACTATACTCAATCATCCAGAGTTCTTTAGACAGCACAGGCACTAGGGCTCCTGTGATGGTGTGTCTGTATCTCAGCCTTTGGGACATGGAGTTCAAAAATCCATCCTCAGCTACACAGCAAGTGTGGAGTCAGCCTGAGCTACATGAGACCAGTCTCAAACAAAACAAAAAGACAAACACGGGAACCCCAACTCTGACCCTCCATTTCTCAATGACTTGGATTCCCATAGAGATCAGGCACAGGTCCGGGTCAGCATGTGGTCCTGTTGGAGCGAGGCAGATGGTTTGAATTTGGAATCACTGGCACCCTCTCAACTATCCCTTACTGAGGTCACACCAGCGACTCCGCGTGTCTGTCATGTCAAGATTGCCGTGACATTTTGCAGAAGACCTTATCCAGTGCGTGGAAAATATTGGTTGGAAATCACTTCTGGCTAGCAAGATTGAATTCATTTCAGTTGTCCCTGCCCAAGGAGAAAGGGTTGTGGTTCAGAGCTTGCTTTTCCTGTCAGCATCTACATCTCCTCTCCTAGTAGAATGAACTGTTTAAATTAGGCGTTCCTTAAGCCTTTGTGTGAGTTCGAAGCCACCAGGAAAGCAAATTCAAGGACCTTCTGTTGAACCAGTCTTCAACCAGCCTAATCGTTAACAGCCAAGTAGCCTAGGAGGACCCACTGTTCTCTCTAAGCTCTAAGGTTCCTCAGCCATGAACAAAATAGCTGGGACATTAATGCTGCATTTCCTAAATCGCTTGGGCAGAAGGTTCCTGGAGCAAGAGATGTTCAGAGAATGAAAGGTACCCAGAGCATCGCCCAGGAAAGGAGTTAACATGTCTTGAAGGTGACAGGATGAGGTCTAACACAAACCCAGAAATTCCCAGTATCGGACCATCCACCATGCTTGCTTCTTTGACGTTTAACACAGATGCCCGTTGCCCCACCCCATTCTTTGTCTTTCTGTAGGGACTGGTATAATCTGATATTAGCCTCTTCCTCAGGTATTTCCACTTTAAGAAGGCATTTGTAAAGGTGAGATAGAACTGGGCCGATGGCTTAGCAGGTAAAGCGCTCGCTGCACAAGTGTGAAGATCTGGATTTGAATCCCGCTCCCCACATCGAAACCATATTGTAAAAATGATGCACGTCTGTAATCTCAGAGTTGATAGAAGGAAAATCAGGTGGGTTGCCACAGCTCGCTGGCCATCCAGCCTAACATTGCTGATGAGATCCTGATTCACTGAGAGGTTCTGTCTCAGAACAGAAACTGGCTCTGATCTACAGGCACACACACACACACACACACACACACACACACACACACACACACACACACACAAAGATAGGATGAAATGTCAGAAGTCATTTTGATGTAAGTCTGAATGGATCCTGATGCTTTTTACAGTATTTTTGAGGTGATTATAAAAAGTAGAAAATGGAATATAACTCTTTAACCCCTGCTTTTCTTAGTTGTAGTAATCAGACCAATTCCATGTAACCAACAGAAGACAGAATTGGGGAAGCCGTCATAGCAAAGGCTTCACAGGTTTCAAATGAGGACTAGAGTCAGACTTCCAGTTGAGAAGGTGTCAAACATCACAATCAACTGTTCTGTGCCATGGCTTTCCCTTCTGTAAGATGGGCCCAGTCTGTAACACCAACGCCTTGGCTATAGCGATGAGTGGCAGGTACGCTCAAGGTGCACAGAACGTGGTCAGCACTAAACAGTCTTTAGTATTGTTTAGGGGATACCATGATCAACACAGCCTCCAGACTTCTTTCTTTTTCTTTCTGGCCCAGAGAACGGAGAGAAGTTTATTAGCTAATGATTTAATGGTACACATTCTGCAGTTTGGTGTAAATGCTTCTTTCTCTGTATACCAGCCACAGTATATATGCATGTTTCCTGAGGCCAGAGCACACACTAACCAGTTCAGAAAGTGTGCATACCTTGCTTTAATACTAATGTCTCATTACCTAGCAGGTAGGAAGGGCTAACTCTTGGTTGAGTATTATTGAACTCAGAAAGACAGACAACACACACACACACACACACACAGAGAGAGAGAGAGAGAGAGAGAAGAGACACAAATAGATACAGACATCTACACATGTACACACAAAGATAGGCATATATATATACATATATATATATATACATATATATCAACGTGCCTGCATGCACATACATGCACATGCATTTGCACACACATACACACACAGATACACATGCACACACAGAGACAGACATATGCACATGTATACCCCCCACACAGAGACACACGCATGTGCGCGTGCACATAGCATCCTCTCAATTAAGCATCTTCACGACAACCGCCTATTTCTATTGAGACATTTCTTTTGGGCGACATTTAGTTTGTACATAGAATCCGAATCTATCCCTCGGCAGGTTTTAAAATCCCCATTCAACTCTTCAAAATTTTGAGGACAGAGAAAAGGCTAGTCCAAACTTGACGAAGATAATAATAATAATAGCAAGATTCTTGGTCATGTTTCATTGTTGTGGAGCCTGCTAGCTTACACACACACACACACACACACACACACACACACTCACACACACACACACACACACACTCACACACACACACACACACACACACGCACGCACGCACACACACATGCCGGCACTTTTGCGGTGTGATTGTAGTCTCCGGTGACTTGGAATGTATGTTCCTCACACAACCGTTCAACCATCAAGGCTTTATCCTCTTGGATCCCGAAGAGCTTTCCACAGCTACCACGTATTCCTGTCTCGACTGCACTTAGAGCTCCCGTAGGCAGCAGCCGCCTCTCTGTTTTTAATTGGCCCTTTGGTGAGGGTGAAGCCCAGCAGGATTAACAGTCACAGGCTGGACCCTGAATGGAGAGATGTGTTTGGAGGATTGGGGGGGAGGGTTTCACAGGAATCAAGCCTCACCTACTACAGCAGAAGACCAGACATAGCCCAGATCCACACCCAGTCTCCCCTCCTCAGGATATTGCTCAACATCCCTTGGGGGAAGGGGTGGGGGTGGAGGACAGGCAGTGGCTAATTTAATATAATCAACATGTAACAGACTCCTTTTTGCTGTTAAAGTAACAAAAAGAGAAGGGGGAAAAAATCCCTTAGTGTAGTTTCTAGAATTTCAGTTGTAACGGAAATGGTGCTGGGGAAAGTTGAAACATGCAAGACTCCGCTCCGTTGGCCTTGCCTCCCTCCCTGGGTCTTCTCCAGATAGAAGATCTTCAATTCCAATCTCCCTTTCTTCCCTTTCTCTCTTCCCTTCTCCCTCCCCTCCCCCTCTTCCTCTCCTATTTCTCCCTCTCCTTTTTCTCCCCCCATCCCCCTCTCCTCCTCCTCTCCCCGTTTTTAATTACAATCTTCTTGGAGTTCCAGGAAAAAAATAATAAATCCTCTCTCGGGGCAGGGGAGGGATGTAGGAAGGCATGAACAGGGAGAATTTTGCTTGTGACCCCCTGGTAATATCCTCATCTCTTAAAAAAGGGGTTCATGGGCCCAAGTTAGTCACCTCTGTTCTCTAGCCTGTCTGATGTATTGAGTTGTTAGCATTACGACTCTTACATCACCATAGGCCCTCTGCGGGCTCAGGAGAAGAGAGATGTGTTCTGAGACCCTTGAGGTAACAGTAATTAAACACAGTCAACTCTTTGCTTGGCACGACGCGAAATGAACCGGAACCCGCATCACACAGAGAATCGGGTTCCCGATGAGAAATGCGGCTGCCTTCAGGGTTCCTCCTCCGAAGTCCTAGCACCCCGCTCCTTACACTAGATATAGATCAGACCGCCAAACATGGAGGTCACGAAAGGCCAAGGAAACTGTAAAAGGGAAAGGTTTCTGAACTCGCCGACAACCGAAAATTTATTCAGTATCAAACCCACAACCAGAGCAAGGCAGGTCACGTGATGTCGCCACGGCATCAGGTTCAGAGCTCGGCTCCCAGCACGGTTCCAAGAACACACCGAGGAACTCTCCACAGAACATCTCCGCTCAGGCTCAAGTCCGCTCTGTTGTTTTGATGTGCATATCATTTTCTATTCTTTAGTACCATTTCCTGGCCAAACACACCAGCAAACAAGCCTTGATATTTTCCCATTATCATTACTAAGCATGCATCAGATCGGTGTGTCTTTGAGTTGTATTATGTGAGAATATTTAATTCAGAAAAAAAAAAAAGATTCTGTTCGAGTTGCTTTAGTTTCCCTAGAAAAACCATATTCCCTGAATTTGGCTTGCGATTAAGGACAAAATTGAAAACAACATCTAAAAGGGCCCTGCCACTTTCGTAGTAGGAATTCAAGTGGGGTGGTATTCTCAGCACTGAAGATTATGAAGACCAATGACCTATGACCTCTGAAAGACCCTGAAGACGTTTCATAGAAACGCTCCGCGGTATCAAACACTCAGCCAAGATTCAGTCCTTCGTTTAAAATTAAACACGTATGTCCATAGCCTTGGATATTTGCTTTCCTATTCAGCGAGTGGTGAAATTCTATGTGTATCAAATCAGTTTCAAATTAAATTCCTTATTTATTTAATTAAAAAGGTCTGCTGATTATGCCCATTTTGTATACCTTAGTTCATGTAAAATATTTCTTAAATGGAAAGGGATCCAGGGTGAACCATGGCTCAGAAGCCTTCTTGGTCTAGAATCTCCACCCTGTGACAGTTGCCCAGCCAGATGTTGCCACGTGTAGGACAAAAGCATAGCTCTGCTCCGAAAGGACTTGAAGTCTGAGTAAGGGAAGCAAGTTACATCATGCCTCATAACGTCATTCACAAGGTCGGCGCTTCAAGCAACCCACAGTTGGTTCTCCCACAGGTTTTTTTTCAAGCAGAAGAGAAATGTCTTAAGTCTCGTTTTGAATACAGATCTTTCATGTACAAGCCAATAGAGGGACACACGTGGAGAGAATAAGGTCCACATGTAGGTATCAGTTTCTCAAGGCAGTTGCTCAACAATGATGTGTCACTGGATCGATCATCTTGGTCCAGCTTCCTTGGGTGCGTCTGAAACAAGGTGTCTCACGAGATTGTCGTCAAGATGTTAGCCAAGGCCCTCATCTTCCAAGACTGAGATGAGGCTGAAGAGTCCGTTTCAAGATCATGTAAATGCCTTACTCTGTGGGCCTCTCCATAGACAGCCTAACTGTGCTCCTGACAAGAGAGGGCTGACAAGAGAAGAGGTAGAGAGTGCCCAACAATGAAGCAACAGGCATTGAAAGCTCAGGGTTCTAAGTAGCATCCTTCACTTGTCAAGGTGCTTGGTTAAGCAGATATGTGAGTTCCAGGTGTGAACTCCAGGTGTGAACCCCAGGTGTGAACTCCAGGTGTGGTGTGAACTCCAGGTGTGGTGTGAACTCCAGGTGTGGTGTGAACTCCAGGTGTGAACTCCAGGTGTGAACTCCAGGTGTGAACTCCAGGTGTGAATCCCTGAAAGTAGCCATCATCTTACAATCCGCCCATTGAACTTGTAGGCAGCATTCCAGAAGAATGCTCTAGAGGGGCTTTGCCTCAAGGGCTACAGGAACAGGGCTTCAGTAGCTGAGAGAGATTAAGTAAGAATTGTACTTGGAAAATGGGTAAAGCTTACTTTTGGTTCCGAGGAAGAGAGTGGGTACAGAAGGGCATAGAGTGTGTAGGTCTGCTACATACGGCATGCTGGCATAAGCTCCATATTGACCATAGTTACGGTGCATCTTGCTAGATAATGAAAGACTTAAAGGGTCTAAAGCAAGTCATTTAGTCCATAACATATACATGGGTTTGTCTAATGCACTGAGCTCATCCTAGCCCTCTCTTTTGCTCCAAGTTAAAAGGAAGCTTTACTTGTAGCATTCTAAATCCACTACTTTTCCATGGCTCCTTCCTTCTACCTGGGTACACCCTCCAATCAACCTTCGGATGTTTTCTTTGCCCGATTCCTTTCTATCTTTAGGACTCCCTCCTAGACGCAAGGCAGCAGAACCTTTCTCTGCCTTTCCACTGTGAATAAAGGGGCCTTCTTCCAATGGTCATCCCGCTCCGTGTATCATTTTTTAAAGTTGTCCGTTTGCTTGTCTGTGTCAACTTCTTCAACCTTTGTGGTGGTTCTAATAAGACTTCAACCCCACCCCCAACCCCCACCGCCCATAGGCTCATATGTCAAAATACTTCGTTCCCAGGTGGCGGAACAGTAGGGGAAGGATTAGGAGGTGTGGCCTTGTTGGAGGAGGTGTGGCCTTGTGGGAGGAGGTGTGGCCCTGTTGGAGGAGGTGTGGCCTTGTGGGAGGAGGTGTGGCCCTGTTGGAGGAAGTGTGGCCTTGTGGGAGGAGCTGTGGCCTTGTTGGAGGAGGTATGTCACTAGGGGTGTGCTACAAGGTTTCAAAAACCCATGCGCTTTTCCCACAGGAGCCTGACCAATATGATAAAAGATCCTGACAGATTCAGAGACCTTTTCATTGGCTGCCTTGCTAGTCCCTCTCCAATGCCTGATTCTGCTGGGGGGTGAAGTAAGAACCAGCAAGATCTCCGAAGCAGATAGGCAGCTGATGAGAGGATATAGCTGATGTGGTAAAATTACTGAATCATAAAGAGTCGGTAAGTAAGACTTCCGTTCATCTTGATCTTTTGCAGTCGGTTGGTTTTCTGAACTAGACAGAATCTCTCCATACATAAACATAAGATGATCATCCACTCCTTTAGGGGAAGGACTACAGAATTACTTCTCTAGAGCAGTGGTTCTCAACCTTCCTAATGCTGCGACCCATTAA
Source organism: Rattus rattus (assembly GCF_011064425.1). Classification (NCBI taxonomy): domain Eukaryota; kingdom Metazoa; phylum Chordata; class Mammalia; order Rodentia; family Muridae; genus Rattus; species Rattus rattus. Next base: position 19,059,292 of record NC_046171.1, on the reverse strand, counting down.
TACAACACACCTTGTGCTGTGGTGACTTCCCAGCCATAAAATTACTAATTTTTTGTGGCTATTTCATAACTGTAATGTTGCCACTGTTATGAATTGTAATTAAATACGTGTGTTTTCCAATGGTCTTTGGCAATCCCTGTGCAAAGTTCATTTGATCCCCAAAGCGGGTCTTGGCCCACAGGTTGAGAACCACTGCTCTAGAGACAGTATGCAAACTACACCTGCTTATCAGGACTGTGGTTTCTGATCATAATAATTGACACTGAGAAGCCACATGACCTATGTTCCAATGAAAGTCAGTTAGGACAGCTTTGTAGGAATTATTGCAAAAAGCAGCTGTCTTTCAACTTGACTGTAAGCTAGAAGGTCCCAAGTTTGGCTGTTCTAGGGATTTGGAATGGCAAACTGGATCTATGAGAAAAGCCTTCCCAGAGGAAAGCAGGGATGGAACCCAATCTGATCCAAGCCCATTCGAGCCCCGTGTCAGCCTAAAGACTGTCTCTCCTCTTTCGTTCGGCGAATGTTTAAGTCAAAGACAGTTTGGTTTGAGTTTCTGTCCTTAAGAGTACAGTAACTCAATTGATAAGTATTTGCTTAGCGTGCATGAAGTCCTGTGCTCAATTCCCAGCACCGTCCACCCCTCCAACACACACACTGGTCATGGCAGTGCAGGACTATAAGTTTCGAGATCCATAAGTAAAGGCAGGAACGTCAGAAGTTTGAGGTTATTCTTGGGTATATATCAACTACGAGGCTAGCTTTGACTTCCTGAGATGCTGTCTCTAAAAGAAAAGGAGTCCTGTTTAGCATTTCCCATTCTGGTCTCTTAGTCTTTTGTAAGCACCATCATTAGAGCTCGGGCTTGTTTGTGTTTCTTCACCTGCTCCTTGCCTTAGCATGTTGACTTTATTGATTGGATCTGTAATAAAGCTGTTCTCCATTATGGAGTACAGACCCATACAACACCCAGATCTATGGTGTTCCGGGTGGCTGTGCCTAGAGTCCCTTATTGGACCACTGGCCATAAAGCTGTCCTTGAGGTCTAAGATGTTGAGGGATGTGGAGGACCCCACAGAAGGCAAGGGACACGTGACTTCAACAGAAGGGCTGAGCACAGTGTTAGCCCACCAGGAAGCCTGTAGATCTGCTATCTAGCATAAAATATGTCACGAATTACACAGCGGAAAGATGGAAAAGAGTGGAGAATGTTTGGGAAGAAACACGGGATAACAGAAGCTCACGGCCATCTGTCAAGGCAGGAATATCAAATTAGCAAAGCTGTAATCTGATATTACTACAACAGCAAAATATTAAATAAGTTACATCAAACTCACGGCTCTATGTTTACCAAAGGGAAGTGTGTGTGGTGTATTTTAGTACTGTTTTTTATTTTATTTTTTAAAAGTCTTTTTAAAAATTATTTATTTATGTACATGAGTACACTGTCGCTGTCTTCAGACACACCAGAAGAAGGCATCAGATCCCGTTTATAGATGGTTGTGAGCCACCATGTGGTTGCTGGGAATTGAACTCAGGACCTCTGGAAGAGCAGTCAGTGCTCTTAACCACTGAGCCATCTTTCCAGACCCTAGTGCTGTTTTTTTATTTTCTCATAGCCTACAAAATAATAGTAGTAGTAGTAGTAGTAGTAGTAGTAGTAGTAGTAGTAGTAGTAGTAGTAAAGATCTGGTAGAGAAAGGAAGAGGATTTGATTTCTAACGGTATTCGCTTGCATGCGACATTTCATCCTTTGATAACGGAACACCGTTGTTCTCCACTTTGGACATCACCTGCTAGTGCACATATTTTTTTTTAAACCCTCTAAAATCATGCAAAATGTCCTAAGGAGAGGATGCTAGGGCCATAGTGGGGTTACCCACTACTGGTCTCCCAAGACTCTGTTGTATCCGTCATCAACAGCTCTGTTCACATCTGGGTCTTGTGAAGCAGTCTTTCTTCAAACCAAACAAAAGCCGGCCTGAGTGAGGAACTGAGAGCCGATAGAATGCCTCGGTCCTAGGGGAAGAGCCATTAACTCTGTTTATAAACAAGGACACCAAGACCGGCCTTGCTCATTCCCAAATGCTTCGTCAAAAGAAGAGGAAAGCTCTCACTTGGACACCTAACCCCCACTGCCTCCCCAAGGGCTACCCCCAAGAAAGAGCTGTAGATTGAGGTCTTTGAAGTGCTTCGGGGACCGCAGCATGCTGACTAGCGCCATCTAGTGGAAGAAAGGAGCAATCAGCTGCCCCTTCTCTGGCAGGATTGAAAATACACCCAAAAGCTTTAGAGGGAGGGGGAGCTCTGCGAAGCTCGCTGTGTGAGACATATTGGATACCCTAAAAGCTGAAAATATCCAGGTGTATGGAATAATCCAGAAATGTTGGGAAAGTGAACTGGAAAGCTTTAATCCTGTCAGTCATTGCCTGAGTCCAAATTTTATACAGTTTAAATATATATTTAAATATATTAAATATATTTAAATAAATATAAATCTTATATTATATATTGCTATATTACATATTGTATATATTATATGTTTTATTTATATTATTAAATATTATATGTTGTATATATTATTATATATATATAAAATAAGAGACCAAAAGGAGTCTATGTTATCAGTTAGTAACAGTCATATTTAAAAAGCAGCCAGCTAGGAAAAAAAAAAAAAAAAAAAAGGGAAGAAGGTGGTAGAGGAGCATAGGGAACACCCTGGGGTTGGCTCTGAACGTTCTTTTCCACTCAGGGTCCTTTGTCCCCAGCAGAAGGAAGGCAGTAAGGCTTTCCTAGTGGCCAAGTAGTCAGCCTTGAAAGTGCCATTATGGGAGCTTCCTTTCGAATAGTCTTGCTGTGACCAGAACAATCCCTGTAACTTTTGTCTCTCGCTCTCTTGATTCCAGTAGGCAGGTTAGGACAGAGGAAGACTCTATAACTGAAGTAATGCCAGGCCATCTTTTGTCTCAGATACTGTCAGGATGGCCCCTCTAAGGCTGGGTTTTGAACTCCCATGTATGTGTGTGTAACGGGGTCTCATGAATACAGGTGAGCAAAACCAGGACGGGGGGGGTATTACTTAGGCTGGGGGAGGGGAATTTATTAGAAGTTTGGGGAAAATATTTTACATAAGCAAAGAAACAGTCAAGTGACTGAAGGGGAATGGCTCTGGACTTCCAGAACTTTGGGAATCAGGGGCTTAGATGGTACCTGGATCCTTGTCTCTGAAATCTCCGTGGATTTTTCCCATCACAGCAAGCCAGTTTCCCTTCAAAGTGGGTAACGAGTTCCCTGGCCTTGGCCAAATCTCTCCTCTCATAGAGCCTTCCACACAAAAGCCTGGCTTTCCCTAGCTCTGAGTTTGAACATTCCATAGAGATACTGACCAGCCTAGCTAAGGTCAGAGGCCTGAAGGAATCTTCACTGATAGCGTAGACATCCCAGTCCTTCACAGAAACGTTAGCAACGGAGTCATCATGTCATCTTCCCGCAAGACCTCATGTCAACTAGTTCCTAAACTAGGGATCTCAACTTCACTCCATAGCTCCTTCTTAAACGCCTTCTATAGCTCCCTTACTATCTAGAATTCAACAGGAATGGGCCACTTGTCAGGAGAAGCCCAAGTTGCCTGCCCGGGACGTGAGTCAGCTGCTGACAGTTGTGTCTGTGCTCACTCACCATGAAGAGTAGGATGGCTCAAAACATAAGGACACCAATCAAGAACTAACTACAACCCCACACTGCTCCTTTGTTAGGTCACAAAGGCAAGGAGGTGTATGTCACCTATGCATCTATGGGTGGTGAGGTGGGGTGCTTCTGAAAGGAATGTGCAAGGTGGGACGTACGAACACCAACATGGTGGATGGGTGGCAGCAGCACAACCATTTTGTCGCATCTTAGGGTTACAGAATTATGGTCTACACACAGCACAGGTCTACACTGAGCTTTTGTTTCTCTTGCCTGGAAGTTTGAAACCCTCTTCTCATCCCACTTCAAATCGGGACAATTTAGAAGCAAAGGTAAGTGTGACTTGGGTCAAACAGTCCTTGACCATAATGGCGACTGGAAACAACGGCTCCAATCTTCTCATGTCAGATTAGTATGTTCTCGTCCCAGTTTTTCGTTCGTGGAGATAATTGGCCCTGAAAATCAGTCTAATACAAGATAGAATCCTAAATTAAGCCTATGATTTATCAAGCTATAAAAGACTCTGGGGTAATATCCATTTTCTTCTCTTTGTCCTGTTGTGATGAGGATTTCTAATTGCGGGGAGTTCGGATGAAGGGGTGGCGGTAAGAAGAGGGGAGATCAATTAAGGAGCAGTCTATAAGACCTGAAAGGTGAGGAACTCATTTCACGACCGTCATCAATCGTTATTGTCTCCAAAAAGTAGCAGGGGATGAGACTCAAATGTTAGCTCATGCAAGCATTAAAGAGAAATTTGTGAAAGATTTAAAAAAAAAAAGACACCATCTTTGGTGAAAAAGATCATATCATAAAGTAAATAGGTGGACTTTTTTTCTAAAAAAAAAAGAAAAGAAAAAACAAAGCCACAAAACAAACAAACAAAAACAAACAAGGAACCAGAGGAGAACAATGGGAGAGAGGCTCTTCAAGGAGAGTGGGTAAGGTTGCATCACTGTCGTATGACCTGTGATGTCCACAGCTCACTGAAATGAAGTTCTGGCCTGAGAGAAACTAGCCTTAGGGTAGACAAGATGATGTGGGGCCAAGGACGAGTCCGATCACAGAAGGGACTTTCGTTATTATTGTTACCATGTTCCTGCAGACCATGATTTTAGTCATAAAATAACTTCTTTTTGAGTCTGAAGAACATAATTCAAAGTTTGTTGGCTATGCTAGAAACCATTTGAGAATCACAAAAGCATTTGAAACCAACCTTTTCAAGGTATAATAAGTCCATGAAGCCTACTCCACCTTTCATACCATGGTGCCAAAGACTTTAGGGTACTAAGGATACAACTTTTGACAGAGTATTCTGAATTTTGGCTTCATCTTCCTTGAGCAGAGTTTGGTAGGAGAAGACATTTTCTAATGGAGTTAGCTTGTAATGTGTCTTGAAAGGTCATGGAGGAGAATATTTTGTGAGGGCCTGAGGATAGGCTGAGGATGGGGGAACTTAGAAGACAGGGTGACAGAGAAACTCACCCTGGGAGGCTGCGTCAGTGACTTTTCTAATTGCCGTGACCGATATCTGACAGGAACAACCAAAGGAAGGACGAGTCTCTTTTAGCTCACAGTTTGGGAGGACCATCAGGGCGAGGAAGGCACGGCTGCAGTTGGGCGAGGGAGACGGTTATATTACAGCCACAGTGAAGGAACAGAGCGGAATGCTAGTCCTCAGCTCATTTTTTTCTCTTTCCACTAATGTTATGTTGTTCAGTGCAGGGCCTCAGTTCATCGGATATGATGCTCCCCACCTTCAGAGTGGCTGTCTCTATTCTGTGAAGCCCCTCTGGAAACTCCTCCACAGACATATCCAGATGTTTATAATCCAGATGTTCATACCTTCAGCAATCCTGAATGCTGTCAGGTTGACCGTCAAGATTCATCATCCCAGAAGGTGAACCAGGGACCCCTGCATCTGCATCAACAGAACTATATTCCAAGGTGGAACGATTTTTTATCGACTATTCTTTGGGTGTACACTAAAAGTAGTTGAGGTAAACTTTGAAGATGGAAACACAAGAAGGCACACCAGCACCCTTTGTCTTCTGGGTCCTCAAAGCTCTGAGTGAATGGGTACTTTACTTACGCATTAATTAGCTATATTTAGGGTCAAAGATCATCCAGAAATCCAATCCAGCCTCTTAAGCAGGGTTACAGGATGAAAATAGGAATATTCAGTATCTCTCTCCACCCGACCTGGCCACAACATTCACAAGGCGACTTGTCATTGTTTTTCCAATTGGAACCTTGGCTGCTGGAACCCTAAGCCTTCCCTGCTGTTTGCTTGTGACTCTCAATCTTTTTAAGGCCCTACTCCAAACCGATGAGGGACTCTAATAGACAAGAGCAGTTCCAACCTCCCACTCCTACATTTAACAGGTTATTGGTCCTTTCTACTGTCCTATGCATTACTTAAGGCCTTGAAACATCACAGTGGCCAAAGTAACCCCCATAAGCTCACATGCTTGTGTTTGAAGATAGGAGGTATGGGTAAAAGAGAAGATGATAAAAAGAGCTAATTTTGTAATGCAAGCTCAGACTACATTGTTATGAGAGAGAATGGAGCAGACAGAGAGGACTGAGGGGCATCAGGCGTATTGGTGCATCCCTGTCATCCTACTGGGAAATAGAAGCGGGGGAGGATGACCAAAAATCCAAGGTCATTCTTAGTTCCATCGTGAGTTCAAGGCTAGGCTGTGCTACATGTGTCACTGCCTCAAAACAAAAGAAAAGCAGTCAAGCAAATAGAAGTGATGGGGTAGCTATTTTAAAAGAAACATTGTACAAAGTGTCTTTAAGAAGGGGAGAGTTCAGCAGTTGTCTTGAGGTAGGAAGATGTCGAAGAATAGGAGCAGAAGAACTTCAAAGACGAAAGGCAGCCAGGGCCCCTGCCCCGAGATAGCCTGGGTCATTAAGTCGCTTGAGTTACAAGGACTAGAGTAAGAGTGGTCTGTAAAAAGGTTCAAATAGGAGCCAGCTCACTGCCACACAGGTAAGGGTAAAGCCCCGAGGCTTCTAAGAGGGAGGTGAGCAGCAAGGATTATCAGCCTGACTTTTATTGTGAAAGGAAATCTTCCAGAGTCCCCTGAACAGAGATCGCTCCACCCAGGACTCTGGAACACTGGAGTCTGGCAATCCTGGACTTTCTCAGCTCAATCAAGGCCTCTTGGTAAGGTATTTCTGGAGAGTTACACCCACTCCAAAGAGTCATGGATGTCTCCAAAGACAGGGATAGAGTTTGCTTCAAAGTAGCAGCAAGGGTGTTTTGTATAGAAGCCTCCTATGGACTGGGTGTGGTACGGTGGTTGCCTGTGCATGAGGCCCTGGGTTTCATTCCTAGCACCACAAAGACACACACTTTGCTATGACAACCCCATTGCATTAACTCACTGTCGGAAGCCCTCAGTTAAGTCACCTTCGATAAAAGTCTTAACTAGGGTTGCATAGCAAGGTAGCGATTACAGAAACATTTTTAAAAGGCTGAGAGAGCAAGCCACAGCTGGGCGTCTGCTGTAAGGCTACCCCTTCAGGAAATGCTTTGCAGAGATCATACGTAAGATTCGGACCTGCTTTCTCTAGCGTTGAGTCATTTTCAAAGTTTGTGCTAAAGAGTGAGATGTTTGCACAGTGCTTCCTCAGGGTGAAAGATTCCACACGGTAAGAAGGCTCTTCGGCTTGTAGGACAGCCTCGAGAGCCAGGTTGCTTGATTCCAACAGTCCACAAGCCCCCATCCTGGCCAGAACGCTGTCCTTTGTCTGTAAAGCATGAGAGGAAAGGACAGCATCGCCGCAGTAAATCACACCCAGCCAGATGACAACTGATAGGCAACAGAATGTCACGTACAGTCTCCGCTAAGTATCTGCGGAGTGGTTAGAGTCCAAACTGTTTCACACACCCAGGAAATGTCACTGAGTGCCATAGTCGTCAAGTCCTATTCTAAATCACGGAGGGAAAAGAGTATGTAAAATAAATAAATAAATAAATAAATAAATAAATAAATAAAGGCTTTCTGTCATGGAGTTTCCATTCTAAATGCTGTAACTTTCCAAATAGCTATGCAAATTATCAGCAAATTCCTGGCGTATTGGACAAAACACTTGGAAGAGAAACGAGACCTTTGTGGGGGTGTCAGATTGTTAGGGTCACGGTCAAAGGTCATCTGTGGACTCTCCAAGGATAGGCACCATTGGAGCAGAGATCTCTGTTCTTGGTCTTCATTGTTGTATTCCACTAAGCCAGGGGAGATGATGGCCGCCTCCTAGGAAATGGTTTCCAGAGGCTTGTGAGCACACAGATGGCCAGAGTCCTTCCCATTCCTGTTGCCTCTGTACTTGTCATCATAGAAATGTCATATACATGTGTGTGGCATACATACTTACAAGTATACACATGTGACATAATACTTACAAACCTATGTGACACTCATGCTCATGATACATGCAAGCAACATGTATACACATGTGTAATGTGCATGCTTATGATGTACATGTAACATACACATTTATATGTATATGTAATTATATGTACTCATTACAGGCACACAAGCAGCACACACACTTTCACTATTCACGTATGCAACATGTATGCTTGCACATCCTCAAATACCACTGCAGAGATAACATGTTCTACATAGTGAAAGAAAAAATGACTTTCAGATTCCACTCGGGAAGGGAGGAGGTGACGAATGGGGGACACTTAAACATCTGAAATTCTTCTTCTCTGACAGTTTTGTTTGTGGTTTTGGAGACGGAGTCTTCCCAGTTGCCCAGGCTTGCCTGGAACCGACTACATAGCCCAAGCTAGACGTGAGGTCCTCCTGTTTCAGCCTCTGAAGTACCAGGATTATTAGCATACACCACCACGCCTGGCTCCTTCCTTGAGATTTCGAGTCAACAGGCTAACTTACCCAGCTCTCACTTTATCCATGGGAAAATGGTAACCACACCTAATCCTCTGGACTGGTTATAAGAATGAAATCAGTTAAAATCTGGGCAGCTAGTAGCTGTCGTAGTACATGTTTATATTATTCTCCCAGAATGCCTGGAGAATTAGTAATTCACAAAAGCTGTCACGGAACAATCCAATGAACATAAAAATTTTATTTCTTTCCCAGCATCGGAATCAGAAATTTTAGGATGTCCAGGAAACCAATGGCTTCTACTCCATTAAGATTTATTGAAATGCTCATTCCTCTATGCTGCTAGCATTATTCTCCCAACTGGTGGGTTTGTTTAAAGTCTTCAACCTCCGCTCAGTATTGGGTCACCAAAGATAAGAGTGAGCTTGTCTGGACTCCTCCTTTGAACACTAAAGCTGGTTCTGTAACAGTCAATCAAGCTCTCTGGGCGTGTGCTCAAGCTGGTCTCAAGTAGTGTTCTAGTTTACTTTCTCTTGCTATGATAAAATACTGACCAAAGCCAGCTTGCGAGAGAGGGTTTATTTGACTCACTGAGGGCAGTCCGTCATGTAGAGAAGCCAATGAAAGGAACTCAGGAATCAGTCTGGAGGGGTTGGGGATTTAGCTCAGTGGTAGAGCGCTTGCCTAGCAAGCGCAAGCTGGATTCGGTCCCCAGCTCTGAAAAAAAAAAAAAAGAAAAGAAAAAAAAAGAATCAGTCTGGAGACAAGGACTGAAGCAGAGATCATGGAGGATCATTGCCTGCTGGCTCCCTCTGGGACTTGTGTTCAGCTTTCTTTCTTATATATGCCTGGACCATCTGCGTAGGGGTGGTGCCACCCACAGTGGGCTGGACCCTCCTACATCATTTAGTAATCAAGGAAGTGCCTCACAGACATGAGCACAGGCCAATGTGATAGAGGCAGTTTCTAGTTGATGCCGCTTTTTCCCAGGTCTGCCAACCAAGATTAGCCATCACACATGATCTGCGAGATTACTATTTCCCCTTGGTCTAACACGGGCACATGTGACTTTCCATGTAGCATTTGTCACCACAATTTAGGAAGCATGACGTCCACTGCATTGACAGTGCCTGAAATGAAGCGCAGGGAGACCTTCTTGGCTCCATGTTTTAGCTCACTTGACGTTTCCAGCAATAAATTAGAAGAGAGTCCTATGTCTCACCTGAGTGCTTGGGGCTCCGTGTGGTGGTTTCTTCCAAATACATGACTGGGATATTTTCTCGTTTCTGTGGTTCAATTCCATCTAGGAGACCAATGTGGAGGAACTGCAGGGTGCTCATGGCTGATTGCCACTATGTTGTTCTTATTCAAGGGGACTCCATTCAAGAGAGGAGCTCCATGTTTACAGCTGTGATGGGTATCAGGCTTTCCCAAAATGTGAAGGTGAGTCACTGCTGGATTAGAGGTCTACCCTTAATGTGGGCACACATCCCACCTGAGCCAGTGCTGTCTGGCTGCAAACCTATGGTGAGTCTTACTCCCCTTGATGGCTGAGAAATCTCTCTACTCTGACAGGCTCTCATAGAGATTCAGCCAACCAGGCCTCTGCCTGCTCTCCCAGGGGCCTTTGTGTGTTTACTAACCTCAGTGGACATGATAGCTCTGATCCCCAGCGCGAAGGGTGAAGGGGGGTAACCACTGAACCCGGTTGTTGGGTGGGCATTTGAAGCAATCATAGTGATCAAGTTTCTACACAGAAGCCTGCCGCTCAGTGAGCATAGCTTTGAGCCATGCCTTTGTATTTCACGGTTAAGAGCACATTCTGGGTTTGCACATCACGCTCTAGGTTGCTAGCTTATAAACTCTGGAAAGTTCTACTTTCCATAGGAGAAGATCAAAAGGCTCTTGTTGGTCTGGCACTTCTCCTTCTTCTCCATGACTGCCAGGCACATGACTTGGTCTGGAGATAGCAGTCATGTGACGTGAATGAGCATTAGATTGAGAGGACGACAGCCAAGATATAAGAAGCAGGAGCTTCCATGACCAATCACAGCTCATCTACATCAAGGCCAGAAACACCTCCATCTGACATTCTTCTGTGTATTTTTTTTCCTTCTCCATGCTCTATGTGAGGTGTGTCAGTGTGTGTGTGTGTGTGTGTGTGTGTGTGTGTGTGTGTGTGTGTGTGTGTGTGTGAACTTTGAGATTGATATTGGGAATCTTCCTAGATTATTCTTCTACCTTATTCCTTTGGGCATTGTCTTTCCATTAAACTCAGTCTGATGTGGGTCACCACTCAGCACTTACATGGGTTTTGGGATATCAAAATCTGACTCGTATGCCTTTGAGGCTAACAGTTGAACTGTTGAGCCGTGTTTCTAATCTCCAAACTTTTTATCTTTTTAAAGAAAGACCTATTTTAATTATATATATCTATATCTATATAGATAAATATATATGCACTACATTTATGACTAGCACCTTTGGAGGCCAAGAGAGAGCATCAGATAAGCTTGGACTGGAGTTTGGATCATGAGCTGTCACGTGGGTGCTGGCAATTGAACCCCGGTCTTCTGCAAGTGCAAAAAGTGCTTTGAACCCCTGAGCCATCTCTCCGGCCATGCTTCTAGCCTTCTCACGAATGAGGCATCGCTGTCTGGATTGCTTCCACCATTTCTAACTCTGACTGTAGAGATCCAGACTCTCATGCTGACGTTGAACCACACACATCTCTGTGCTTCCTAATGTGTAAAACAGAAACATATAAAGGCACACGGCTGAAGGTTAGTGGTCACTGTTTCTGAGGAGAAGAAATAAGTCCATTTTCCAGGAATGGCCCTGCTTGTCATATATCTCGGTTCCTTAAGAAATGTGTCAGGCGGGACACCCTAAAGGGACAGAGCCAGGATGGAGATACACCCAACTTTTATCTGCACCTTAAAGTAGATTTTCTTGGAGGGCCTTTGATGCAAACCATAATTACACCCATGTAAACAATAATTATATAAGAAACTGTTGTAGTGTGTGGCCTAAATAGTAGGGTGTTTAGGAGAGGGTTGAAGTCAACTAATACATAACGATTTTATTTTTTTTCACCTACAGAATTTTGAATCCTTTGGGTTGCCATACAGGTACAAGTGGCAACATGTGGTCTCCCTTTATGTAAATTAAAGTTTCACAGTGGGAACAAATAATTTGGAGAGCTTTCCCAACTATCTCTATGGAAGAAAGAGGTCCTAGGGTCTGAACTTTTCTGCCTTACTCCCTTGACTATGAATTAAACAGTCAAACTGCTTAATTCTTTTTCTCCTGATCAGAAAGGAGGTCATTCAATTGGGTTTTAGAATATCAGACAAAACCAGCTGGCCCATTGCTGAATTAGGGAAAGAGGAAATACTGACTCAACCCATTTGAACAGAGAGCAGCGTGGGCAGAGAGGGTCAACCTTACACATCTTTTATTGCAAAATAGTTCCAGATCTCTTGAGACTGGCTGAGTGGGAGAGAAGAGATTGCGCTCCTGATGTAGAAGCTATCTATGAGGACCGGAAAACAGCACTTGGGTATTGAGAAGGATGCAGAGCCACCGTCCCCTGCCCCTCCACGCAGGACAGCGTCTGACCAGTTTGATATCTGTACGGCACTTGGGAGTTTCTAAGTCTTAAGAATCTGAACTCATTAACGCAGAACTTGAACTAATCTTAGCCTTGGCCTTTTGTCTTGGGAACAGAATTGGCTCTGAGGTTCTAAGTGACTCACTGAGGAAATACTTGGGCACGCTGTGCAAGATGAGGGCAGTATTTTAACAACAGGCCATCGTGTAAGGCATGGAGAAGAGACACAAATGAAAGGAAAACAAATTAGAGTCCAGAAACCAGAAGAAGACTTGGAGCAAAAGGCCAACACCATACCCTGGAAACGGAATGCCAGCACTTTGGAAACAAAACATCTGGGCTAGAATCATCAATGAGCTTGTGATGAGACTTAAGAAAGAGCCACACCAGTTTGTCTTCCGTCCTTATGTGCTTGCCTTACGCCAAATGGTTGAATGTAAAGTACCCTAATGGTTGTTAAGCGTTTTATAAATTAAGGGCTCTGAAAATATAAGCCGTGACCATCCTTACTGGAGAAGAGACCACCATGATACTGAAAATTATGAGGTCTATCAGCCAAAGAACTTGACCAGAAGGAAGCTATGAAACTTTGAACAAAATTAAAACAAAACAAAACAAAACCATTTCTCAGTGCTTGGCCTTGAACTGTTACAAGGGGTGGGGGTAGGGGAGGCTTTTTAACATCCCGAGTGTTAGAACTGTGGCATTACCGGAAGGGGAGGGTCTGTCCTTCTCTGATCTTTTCAGAAGGACAGAAAATTGGAGTCATGGGCCACAGCTTCCAGAAACATGCTGTGTTCCCATTCTCCCTCTCCTACTCTGGACAGACATTACCAATCAATCCTAATTCTATGTGTCTCTGCAATACCTTCAACTTTCTTTCATACAGTCTTCTGGAAGGCCGCTGTTAACTACCAGTCTTGAACTCAGTATGTAGAAGTGGCAGGCCTGGTTCAGTTTCTTGAGAAGATATTACAGGCTTGCTCCATCAGACCTGACTAGTGCTTTCATTTTATATATAAAGAAGCCAAGACACAGGAATAGCACACTTGGGCCTCAAGTCTACCCTACACACACACACACACACACACACACACACACACACACACACACTCCTGTACTCTCACTATTAACCATACCACTTGGAACTTACAGTACAGTCAGGGCTTTGGGACATGGCCAATGATCTTATTTTATCCGAGTGGGTATCTTTCCCTTCCCCCAACCCCAGGGCATAGCCCAATAGCACAGGGCAAAGCTCTTGCAGAGGTGACTCAAAGCCTCTGAGGCAGCCAATGGCAAAAGCAATCAGGCCTGTGGTGCTTCAGGATCTGCTTCTGTGAACATTCTCTTCAAACATGAGAGTTTCGTGCAGATCCTAGATAACATTCTTGGTCACATCCGGAACAGGCTTGCGACCGGTCTCTTGGGAAACAGCATTATGGGTATGGGAACACAGCCAGGAAAGTAAAACTGAGAGTTCAGCCCTTCCCAAGTCTTAACTGTGAGTAAACGAAGAGAAACAGCTTCATCACTTTGATCGGACCATCTTATCGCAGAACCTTCCACCTTTGTGCTTCCTGCGCTCCAACAAGCCTCAGTGTGATAATGAGGAAAGAGGAGCTTACAGTAGCCACGCCTCTGCCCCTACTCCCCACCCCCACACTTTCTTATGACATTATAAGAATTGGGTAATCTCATCCATTTAACTGTATGGATTTGCGCACGGGTGCACATGCATGTGCATGTGTGTGTGTGTGTGTGTGTGTGTGTGTGCATGTGTGTGCATGTGTATGCATGTGTGTGTACCTGTGTAGGTACCACAGGCCCATAGTCTTATGCATTATGTTCAGCCCCCTTTGGTAGCAGCAGTCCCTAAAATCTATGCCTTTAGCAAAGCCCAGTGCATACCGTTGGCCACAGTCCTCCTGGGGTACATCAGATCTGTTACTAGACTCTCATGCATATTGTAATTTTGTGCCCTCTGATATCGTCCATTTCCTTGTCCTAATAATCCACAGTGACACTCTTTCTTCCTACGATGTTTGACCAATTCTTAAATTCCACAGTATTATGCGGCATTTTTCTTTCTGCGTCTGGATTATTTGTTTATATATATTGTGATAGATGGAAAGACCCTTCTTCCTCTTTTTCCTCCTCCTCCTCCTCCTCCTCCTCCTCCTCTCCCCCCCCCTCCTCCTCCTCCTCCTCCTCCTCCTCCTTCTTCTTCTTCTTCAGAATACTGTTTATATGTATTGAAACTGATGGAAAGACTCCTCTTCCTCTTCCTCTTCTCCTTCTCTTCCTCCTCCTCTTCCTTCTCCCCTCCTCATCTTCTCTTCCTCCTCCTCCCCTTTCCTCCTTCTCCTCCTTCCCCTCCTCCACCCCCCTCCCCTCCTCTCCCCTCCCCTCCCCTCCCTCCTCTTCCTCCCCCTCCTGCTCCTCTTCTTCTTCCTCAAGGCTAAACAAAATTCCATAGTATATATAAGGCACATCTATAAAAGTTGATTCATCGTTCAGTGGGCTCTCTGGAGGCTTGTGTGACTTGCCTATTATGTGACCTACTGTGAGCATGGCCACGGTGTGATTTCATCTCCCCTGGGCTTATATCCAGAAGAGAGATGGCTGGTCTACAGTAGTTCTGTTTTTAATTCCATTGAAAGCCTCCACACTGCTCTACTCCAGTCACCTTGGTCCTCACCAGCAGCACCCAGTGAGTAGTTCCCCATCCCTCTCACCCTGGACAACACTGGCTACCTTCTCAGTTTTATAAAAGCTGTCCCCACTTTTTATTAGTTTATTTTTGTTGCTGCTGTTGTAAGCACACAAAGAAACAAGTTTGACTCAGTATTTTCTTTATCATGGACCATTATGCCGCTTCCCTCATTTATGACACCCCACCCCAGCCCCCACCCCAGCTCCCACCCTCCTGTGTCTTGTTGGTCCCAATCTACCTTTCCCAGCTTATTGTTACACTCTCTGCTTCCTGATGCTGGAGGTTTTGTTGTTGCTGTTGTTGTTTATCTTGCTTTGATTTTTAATGATGGCGTCCTCAAAGCTGGTTGGCTGCTTCTGTTCTTACTACACCTTCCTTCCTTCCTTCTGTGCCATTTCCGGTCTGTGCCCCGCCCACATCAGCACCCTCTGACATTTTGTTGCTTCCCTGCCTGGCCCTCTGTGAAGTTCTGTGTTCATGTTCCCAGACAAATGTCTTTCCCGAGTTCCCGTACCACGAGGCCTCACTCCGTGTTAAATCAAGTCAAAAAATGGTGACAGATTTGGTACTCTCCGTACTGCTTGCCCCTTTTAGAGTCGGCGGGAGAACAAGCTGGATTAAGCGATGCTCTCAGAATCACCTAGAAAATCCAATGCCCAGTAGAGAAGAGACAGAGGTGAACGTCAATAACAGATCTTATAGATTCCAGTGAGGTGCAAGATAAAACAAAGAATGGAGCGCACACCCTGAAACCATCTTCCGACTGTTTTACACTTCCAACCGGAAGTGATGCACACAAAGGCAAAGGTCTTGAGCATGGAAAGTCGCAGTCCCAGTGGAGCAGGGACACCTGCCTCTGTAGTGGCTGGAAAGCCATTGAGATGCATAATCACGGTCCCGCTGACGTCAGCACTTACGAAGGTGCTTGGGCTGTTTGAAAGGCTGTCCATTGTTTGATCGGCATGGCTCGAGATAAAGGAGATGCCCGGATAGGCAATAATAGCTGTGATGCTTGTCTTTTCTGTCCTAGTTCCATACATACATGCATCCATGTATCATACTGGCCTGGGTGGATTTGCTCAGGAAAGTTGTGGTATCAGTAAAGTTTCTCCTCTTCTCCATCTTTCTCCCAGTTCATCCTTAATCTTGACTCCCACTGTCTTCGTGTGTGTGTGTGTGTGTGTGTGTGTGCGCGCGCGCACATATATATGAGGGTGTATGTCTCTGTGTACATACATCAGCATATTACCTTGACACATGTAAACTTTTATATAATCTTGATAAAAGCATATGTATAACCATTAACATATTTTAAAGATTAAAAATCATGTATGCGTATGTGTGTGTGGTATCTGCATGAGTTTATGTGCAATGCAGATGTGCAGACGCCTAAGGAGGCTCGAGGATGGCATCAGACCCCTGGAGCTAGAGTTACAACAGTGGTTAACTGCCATGTGGGGGCTGTGAACCAAAACGGGTCGTCTGTAAGAACGGCACGGGCTTTTAACCACTTAGCCATCTCTCTAGGCTCTGAATAGAGTGGCACTTGGTGTCATGCCTCACTACCTGAGTCGAATCCTTAGACCTGCATAGTAGAAAGAGAACCGACTTTTGCAAATTGTCCTTTTTTTTTTTCCGGAGCTGGGGACCCGAACCCAGGGCCTTGCGCTTGCTAGGCAAGTGCTCTACCACTGAGCTAAATCCCCAGCCCCTGTCCTCTGACTTCTATATGCCAGCTACAGCAGGAGCCTGTGAGTGCCTGTGCATGAACACACACACACACACACACACACACACACACACACACACACACACACACACACAGATAAAAATAGATAGATAAACAAATGTTAAAAACCCTTCAGAGTCCTTTGACAGGTTTAGGATTCCTGCTGCCTGCTCATCTCGGCTTTTGGCTTCGTTGTTTGCTAAGTTGGGTTTTGTTTGCTCATTTGGTTCTCTATGGTTTTCAGGGACTGACTTCTATCTTCTATTTCATGTAAAACTGTCAAGTGTATGTGGGAGAGTCATTTGTGGTGTTTCCTTTTCTTGCTAGCATTTGTCCAAGTTTTAAAACATTAGCGAGATCTCTTTCTAGAATCCTGTTCTCTCTCTCTCTCTCTCTCTCTCTCTCTCTCTCTCTCTCTCTCTCTCTCCTTTTTCTGTCCTTTTTCCTCCTCCCTCCTTCTGTCCCTCTGTCCCTCTCTCTCCCTCTTCCCCCTCTGTCCTTTTTCCTCCCTCCCTCCTTCTGTCCCTGTCCCTCTCCCCCTCTCTCCTTCCCTCCCTCCTTCCCTCCCTCCTTCCCCCTCCCCTGTCTCCCTCCTCCCCTCCCTTTCTTCCTCCCTCCTTCCCTCCCTCCTTCCCTCCCTGTTTCCTCCCCTCCCTCCTTCCCTCTCTATCTCCCTCCCTCCCTCCCTCCCTCTCTCCCTTCCTCTGTCCTTCCCTCCATCGCCCCCTCCATCCTCCCCCCCAACCGTCTCCTTCCTTCCCTCCTTTTCAGGTTTATTGAACTCAGTGATGCTTATTAAAGAACCAACATTCTGTCTATGAATATTTCTTTTCTAGTCACTGTGTCCTTCCTTCTGCATACTCTGGGCTCAGCTTTTCTCCTTCCTCTAGTTCCTTAAGGTGGAGTTTAAGCTGTTTGTTCTTCAATTTTCCTTCAGCTCTAATGAGGATGCATATTGTTATTGATTTCTCCCTAATTACCACCATATCTATGTTCAGTATCTTTTTTCAACAGTTGCTCCTTTTATTTTAAGTATATGGATGTTTTGCCCACGTATGTGACCCCTTGTGCACATAGTACTTGAGGACAGAAAAAGCTATTAGATCACCTGGAACAGTAGAGACAGGTGGATTCTGGGAACAGACCTCAGATCTGCTATAAGACCAGCAAGGGCTCTTAACCTCTGAGCCATTTCTCCAACCCTTCAACCGATTCTTTTTTAAGACATTATGATTTAATATCATTATCAGTTCTATTAACTGTACCGTTGTATGGTGGTTTTCTGTTTGCTCTGTTCTTAGTTTTTTTGTTTTGTTTTGTTTCTTTGCCTCTTTTCTTCTTAGTTCCCCCTCCCTTGCCTTCTTTGCAAGACTTACCAGAACTTCATTTTCGTTTGCCTAAGGAGCAATCGGCCGTTGTTACCTCTCCATAAAAGTGTTTTGTGATTTCTACGGGGATTAAAACACACTCAACCTTTCAGCCTAATTAGAAATTACAATACCTCTCTGAGAGGAACAGGGGAGACACGCTGTGCCTGCCGAAGACCCTTAGCTTCAACCTCACCACGGCAGTCGGCCTTTATGCTGCAAACACTGAATGCTTACAGGGCCTGCTGTAAGTTTTGAATTCAACTGTGTTCATCTTTTCAAGAACCAAATGCTTGCCGTTTCCATTCTCAATTGCTCTGACTTCCCTCTGGTGACACTTTGGTCCCCTTTGGAACGATTTTTTCTAGCTTTGGAGTGAGGGGCACTGATGAGAACTGGTATTGGTATTTAAGATCAGAGTTGATGTCAGTAAGACACCACAGCTATGCAAAAACGAACAAACAAACAAGAGCCTACCACAATCTCAGTTCCAATGGTGAAATAGAACTCTGGTCATTAAAGCGGGTCTTCCAAAAGATCAAGTTCAGTTTTCTTACACGAGGAACTGTCGGTTCATCCTCGGTGGGTGGGTGTGTGCTGCGTGTAGAATACATTCAGTTGGATGTGAGCCCAGATGGGTTTAGACTGTCGTATCACTCCATCCCAGCCCTTGTGACCCCAGAGAGCTATCCTTGTTCATCTGAGCTCTCACGGGCCACATTGTTTGCCTCTGTTTCCTGCCAGAACTATTCTTTGGCTTCAGTTTTTTATTTCATTTAATTATCTTATATTTTGACATGGATTTCTTTCCTTGTTTATTCTGTTTGGGGTTCACTGAGTTTCATGAATTAATAAAATACGTCTGAGGGCCATATTTAGGGCAAGCCATTTTTTAACCTTTGAATAATTCCTGCCGGGCTCCCTTTGCTGACTTCCTGGAGGTCTGAGGACTTGAACTAAGGTCGGAGGTTTTCTCTACGTCAAGAAGTTCTTCGAGACTCTATTCATTTACACAGTTGTGTTGTCTTTGTGGCTAATGACATCATTTCCGGTGAGCTTGTCTTAATTTTACTAATTCCTTTGCCACAGCCCCAGGGTGAGGCCCAAGAGATGACTTTGTGAGTGAAAGCACAGGCTTCACTGATCAGGCTTCAATCCCCAGAACCCACTTGAAGGTGGACAAATGCCACAAAGCTGTCCCCTGACCTCCACATATATGCCCCACATAATTTTAAATTTAAAGGTTGACCCAAAAGCAAAGTTGTTTTGGGAGTCAGGGGGGACAGAATTTTCTCCACTCTCTTTGAACCATGGAAACTTCCATTTTTAGCATCAAGGGGCAAAAATCTAGAGTTTCTTCCTGATCACGCTGGCGTGCACTTCCTGTTTGTGTCTGTTCAAATCCATATCTGGAGCTGTCTTTTGGCCCATGTTGATGACACTGGAGGGGAAAGCATCTAACCCAGGTCTTAACTAGCAAGCTGGTGATACTAGAAAGCACTTGCTGATCAGTAAAGCTGCCTCGCAGAACTCATGCTTCAGGCACACGGGAGAACTGTTCCCTTGAGATGCCCACCCAAAGGACTTTGCACAGTCTTTTCAGGCATAAGCTTGACAAGCTCTGTCTGCCGAGGACTTCTGTTCAGGTCTCAGTGTCCATGAGAAGGAAATCGGGATCGAAGGGTGATGTGCATGTGTGGTGTTGGGTGCCTCCTTCTTTAATATTGGTTTGCTCTCCTCATCTGTCTTCCTTGGTGCTTTGATGAGAAATGTCCCAGATAATCAGTGAGCAAAGTGCTTCCTGCATAAGCCTAAGGACCTGAGTTCAGATCCACGACACCCACATAAAAATACATGGGGGCAAGATGGCTGCAATTATGATCCTAGCTGTGGCAAGATGCAAACAGGTGCATTCCCGATACATTTCTGATCTGGTCATTTCACCAAATTGATGAGCTCCAGGTACAATGACCAACCCTGTCTCAAAGAAACAAGATGGAGAACGGTGGAAAAGACATATAGTACTCATCCCAAGACTCTACATGTCTACACCACATGTACACACACATGAACAGGTAAACCTGCATAGGCAACACACATCCTCTCTACACACACAGAGGGAGAAGAAGAGTCAAAAGTAGACTAAATCAAGGCTGTCCGTTTCACCTAAGAGTGGTCCAATCTTTGCCTTTCAGCCTCAAGGTGCTTTGTGGGAAATGAGGCTCTGGGTATGAAGTTCAAGACCTTGCCCATGCTCTTGCAAGTCAGGGAGCACTCAACAGCTAAGCTCCATCTTCATCACCTTGAGTTTCTTAAAGTACCATTGTGCAAGGGCTCAAAACCTCGGGTCATACATTAAGAATACATTACATCATCGTAAGTTCACAATGATGTGTTCAGAGACCCCAGGCTCACCATGTCACGGAGGGAAATATAGTTTGGGGATGTTGTAGTTTACATGAACTCTCATGAGTAGTATGGTATACAAAATAATGGGCTCCCCTGAAAATGCCCTCACACTGAAACCTGTGGATGTTTAGTGGGCAGAAAGGGACTTTGGGGGATGTTATTAATGGCAAAGCATAAGGTGTTTTGGATTATCTAAGTATGTTCAGGATAATCACAGGGCTCTTTTCAGAAGGAAACAGGAGGGGGAAGCCAGTGCAAGAGGCAATACTACAGACCAACAGTCAGAGCTCTGAAAGAGGCTACATTGTTCTGGAAATGGGGAAGGGACCATTGTCCAAGCTATACTTAAACCTCTATAAGCAGAAGAGACATGGGTATTCCTCCAGATATGAAGAAGGACACTATCCCTGCACCCCTATCACCTTTTATTTGAGCATGCTATGACCCATTTTGGATTTCTGTGCCCCAGAACTGAAGTCCCTAAGTTTGCATCATTTTACAGGTGATGCAGAGCTGATGAAGGCTAGAGGAAGAGGGGTATAATCTCGATTGTGAGAGGTGCCGTTTCCATGGTCTCCTTTTCCTCAAACCAACATCCTGTCACTGTTGCTCTAATCACACCTCTTTTCCACAAGCAGCAATCATCCTGCCCGTTAGAATTCCATAGGCACTCGAACACAGTCATTTTATTGCACGTTTATTTAATCATTCAACGTGTGTATAAGTGAGTGGGCGAGTGGAACTCAGAGGTCAGTTTTCCCCTTCCATCTCCTGGGTCTTTGATTAGTGTTGACATCAAGGGCCTTCACCCTCCAGGCCATCCTGCCAGCCTCCATTAGGCCTTTTGAACCACTGGTTTCTACCACATTTAATACGTCCACTTGACAACGTGCTCCGTAGTAACTCTCTTAGTCACAGGTTGGGCTTACTGTTACTTAGGAACACCATGGAGTTGTACCCACTGGAAGCACTCCAAGCTCCAAACTCCAAAATCTGAATCATCCGCTTGTGTTATAAAGTCAACAGTCACTGACTGGCCTTGCATCAGTAGACCCAAACCTTTGACCTGCCTTTCCCGTCTGAGGTGAAGAGAAAATGACAAAATGGTTATCCAGCTTATCTGTTTGGCATTGCTGCAACAGAACACTTGAGATTCGGTTACTTAACATGAGGAGAATGGCTACTTGGCTCAGAGTTCCAGAGGCTGAGACATACATTATTGAACTGTCCCTTCCAACCAGGCCCTTCTGCTTTTTAAAACATTGGAATACAACACGTCACAAGAGGACACACCTAAGAGAAGAGGAAAACCAAGTCTGGTTCGCAACAAACCCACTGTCAAGCTGATGAATCCACTCCCAGAATGGCACATCTACTCATGAGCAAAGCCTCCTCATGACCTGGCTATCAGTAGCCACTTGGTAAAGATCCTGCCCCTAAAAACTAACAGTGGGGATCAAGATTCCAGTAAATATGAGGGAGCAGAATGTTCCTGAACAGTGCAGAGATATGAGGCAGAGGGCTAGAATATGGGGCCTTGTACATTGTAAGCAAGCACCCTACCACCAAGCTACATCTCAGCCCAGGAGACCCCAGCACTTTGGTTTGTTTGAGATGGGGTTTCTCTGTGTAGCCCTGGCTGTCTTGAAACTCACTCAGTAGACCGGGCTGACTTACATGTCTGCTTGCCTCTACCTCTGCCTACACATTGAAGATGTGTAGCACCACTGCCTGGCCAGACCCTGCGCTTAGAAAAGTAACCTTGTTAATGTGCTCACCATCTCTTATGCTCTCTCTCCCTTTCTTTGACCACCAAGCCTCCTAGAGAAACGCTCTGACCTCTTTGTATCCTGGGCAACTGACTGCTTTGCCTGCTTCGGCCCGCTTTGAAGCTCTACCTGAGTCACTGCTTCATGACCAACCTCAACGATGATTTTCAGCTGTGCTTTGGCCTCTGTGGCATTTGATTGTGAGCCAGGCCTCCTTTGAAAGTCCCCACCCTTTTGACAGCATGACATATCACTCTCCTTTCCCATGGTCCTTCGCCCCCTTACAGCTCCATGTCACCTCCTGGGATAGATAACCTCATGATCTGGGTTCCCTTGCCCACAAAGTGGGTGTGTTACAAGAGCCTGTCCTTGGCTTTTTCTTCTCCGTTGCTTTGCCTGATGCTTTAGATGATCTTGCCTCTACCCACAACTTAAATCATTATCTCTCCTTTTATCTCAGTTTCCAGAGCCGGCCCCCTCTGACATCTAGCCCGGCATTCCATCCTCCAGCTGAACATCTTGGGCTGGACTGTCTCCACTTGGCAAGGAAAACTGTCTCCTCTCCACTCACATGGAAAGAAGAGCTCCCTCAGTTTTAGCTGAGGACCGGAGAGGCAGACACGTCCAGCACCGATGTGGCGTTAGCCCTGTTTGCAAGAACTAGTGGTTCTGACAGCACGAGAAGTGGGGAAGGGGGAAGCTCATGGAGAATGTGAAGTGTGGGCACAAGTCAGCTGGAGCAGAAAAACACACCTCATAGTTTACGTCGCTGCCCAGTGACTAACCATGAGCATGTTTTTACAAACTGCCGATCTATTCATTTTTCTCTTGCCGATGGTTTCAAAAGAGACACTATAATTTATCCCACCCCCCACCCCCTTTTCATTCCACAGTCTCCTAGATTGTCCCGTGGGGATCATCCCCTGGGACCTCTGGAGATGAACATGTAGCCTGTTCCTCCCTTTCAAACAAGACACTTACATCTGTTTTCTCTCGTTTGATTAAGAGCCTGGGGTAGTGGGTCACAACCGTCACTCTGGCAAAAAAAAAAAAAAAATGGATTTAGTTGGAAACCATACACACACCCCAAAAAGAGAAAGAAACACAAAAACTGAAAACCATTAGAAATTGCCCATTTTCATACAACCCAAAGCCATTGAACATGATCGGCAAGAGCCCTTTGGGCAGAAAGCACACCAACAGACGGTGAGGGATGCTCTTTGTAAAGATGTCCAAAAATGACCAACTACAATTAAACAACAGCCCCCAACCCCAGCAACCCTCAGAACAGGTCCGAGAGGCGGGGAGAGATACTTCTGTGTGTTTTGGTGCGCTCTAAAGCGTCTGCTTCAGAGGTATGGAGCAACACTGGTTCGGCGAGATTCCCGATATGAATGCCGGGAGTTCTTATGGAGAGAAGGCAAGGGAAGCTTGAGCCTCTGCCAGAGTGCAGGTCCTGGGGCCCTGTGAGTCTGAAGTCCTGGCACACAGCGTGTTTGTAATGTGTACCTGAGAAAGCAGAAGGAGGCAGAGAGGAGAGAGAATGGAAGGAAGGAAGCTAGAAGAATTCAGACAGCAACAAAGATAAGGAATGACACTCAGGCACGGCACGGTGAGGGCATTAACACGCAACTGATTGGGTCCCAGTCGGTCAGTCAATACCTTTGCTGGTTCTTAGGAACCTACTTTCTCACTCCCTGTGACACAAACCTTTAGAAACACCTCCTTTGCCTCTTGTCTGCTATAAAGAGAACCTGCCCATTGTCACCAGGCCCCATTTGCATGTAGATTTCCTAGTCATATTACTCTCGTGTCCAGGAAAACCAGAAAACTGTGTGTATGGTGTCTTGACAGAGACTGACCTCCAGCTCGTTGGTATATGATCCATTTCCTAGCCACATTTCTGTAGTGCACAATGACTTCTCAAGGTTTCCCTGATATATGCTCACCCCCTTCCTGTGCATGTATTCAATGCACTTCCTTCCCTCTCCCATACCCCGATCCTTCACACCCTCTACAGACTTCAGCATTGAAACCTGCCAAACAAAAGAATGACCAGATGTTGGCTTGGAGGGGAATCCCCAGCCTCTCAGCAGTCACCCCAGCATCAAAAATTTATTCCTATTATTGGCTAATTTTCACAGGTAGATCTTGGATGCTAAGTTCTATAGTCATATTAGTGGCTTTTTCCCACTTCCTTCCATTTTCTCTGTCCTCCATCCCTTTACCCTTTCTTCTCTCCTCTCCTTCTTCCTCCCCCCTCCTCAGCCGCCCATCCCGTGTCTCATCTATCCCTGTGAGATGATGCAGCAGGGGTCCATTTACCTGAGATTTTCACCTTTTCTAGGATTGGGTACACCTCCTGAGCCTTAGGCAATGCCCTGTCTACCTCGATACTTCATGGCCAGGAAAGGGTCCACAGAAGAGCCAGCCAGTCTAACTGCAGCTTTGTGTGACCTATACATGCAAAATTCCAACATGAAGAACGGAGGTCAGCGTTGAAGACCAGTAGGGCCTATCTTCAAAGGATCCAGCCTCTGATTCTAGTTTATATCGACAGCAGCGTGATCTCGGATTAGGAAGAACCCCCTTTGAGGCTTATGTCTTCTTCAGTGCAGTGGACAAAGGTGTAATTTTCCACTAACAACACAGGGCTTCTATGAAATTATAAATAACGTAAAAGCAAGTTCGTTGTAAGGAAAGGCACGGGTGGCTATTAGAAGGGGTCCGTCTTCTCGCTTTTCGGAGCTTTTCTTTTGCAGAGCTTCTCCCACATTCCGCTCCCGGCTTAGGGTTCCCAGGATCCCGCAGGCTCTAGGCTCCCTGCTACCTCCACCATTCAGCGTGCATAGGAGAAAACACTGGCAAAGGCAACATGCTGAATCTGGGATGTGATTATTCTTTTAAAATTCAATGGAGCTGGAGAGAGGATGGCTCAGTTACGAGCATCTGCCGCACTTGCAGAGGACCCAGCGTGGGTCCCCAGCACCCGTTTGGGGTGGCTCGTAACTGCCTGTAACTCCAGTTAGGAAAGGGGTGCCTTCTTCTAGTCTCTGCAGTACCCAAATTCACATGGTATATATACATAGACTCAGGCACATAATATAGCAAATAAATAAATCTTTAAGTATTCATGTAGGAATAGTTATGAGCCCATTGTTACGGCTAGCTTACATTTTCTTATCTTTCTTTTTAAAAAAGTGATGAGAATTACTTATTTTTAAAACCAACGTGTTAATGTTCCTTGATTTTATTATCTTTTTTTCCGGAGCTGGGGACCGAACCCAGGGCCTTGCGCTTGCTAGGCAAGCGCTCTACCACTGACCTAAATCCCCAACCCTGATTTTATTATCTTAATGATATATAAACAACAACAAAACCAAACAACCAAACAACCCCACACCCCACACCCCCAAAAAGAAACAAACAGAAAACTGGTTCCTTTTGGTTTTGGAATAGATTTGTCCTCCACAATCCTGCCTGTGCCTAGGTCTCCGGACTCGACAGCACCGTTATTCACTTTAAAATAGAGACAAAAAGCCCACCCTTTCTCTTCTAGACTCCCAATTCTTCCTGGACGTTTTTTGCCAGAGTCTGTCCAATGAGGACAGAGTAGAGGTGGGATTGGAGGTGGGAACTGAAAAGGGCAAACCCGGGAAGAAGATCTGCCTGCATTTCTTATGGGGTTCGTATAATTATTAACACAAGGGGAAGGGGCAAACAGCGGGATGATAAGAAGGACATAAGAAAACCCTGGAATGAAAAAACGCTGTTGCTTGGGCTGGAACTGTTCTCGAGCGTAACAAGTGAGAAGACCCAAAGAGAGCGAAGATTGGAGGCACGGGAAGGACACCACACGATGGTCACTGGCCCACGGAGCTGATGCCCGTGCTCACTTGGGACGTGGTGTGCGGTGTTTGGTCCACACTGCATCTCCAAGTACACAGAGATGCCCTTGGTAAAATCTCACTAAAATCATAAAAGCACGCTGATGCGGAGGGAAAGACCATGCCCTGGGTAAATCTCCTCAAATGGGAGAATAAGTCTGCATGATACGGAAGAAAGGAAAGGGCCCGGGCAGAGTCAGCAGAGGCCCCCGCAATGACGTCACAACTACAACTACTGAGCAGACTCAATAGAGGGAGATTTGGTTGTGCCTCCCCAATTAATAGATCATTTCTCCATAATTAATAGATTTCTCCACAATTAATAGATCGTTTCTATTATCTTCCCTGGGTGTTGAGCATGTGTTTTTGAGTCAGTTCTTATCTCCCAACCATGTGAGAAATTGAACTCAGCTCCGGAGGCAGTAAGCATCCTCACCTCTTAAGCCATCTCACCAGCTTGCACCCGAGGGTCTAATCCATCCTCCTGAATTAATACAGACAGATGGAAAACCAGAAAAATGGGAAAGTTAAGGCTCAGTTCAGGTGACCCAGAAAGTAACACCAGAACTTGGTTTTGAGACCAACCATACATTAATGTATATATGCATTTATAACTAATGATTTTGCCTAATTTAGCATGGATTATATAGCATGTAAAGTGAATGTAACTTCAAATAACTTTTATCCAAGTTCGCCCTAGAGTTTCATTATGGTATTGATATAATGCTACCGAGCTTGCCGGAATAGACTACTCATGTTGTTAAACCTGCAGACTTTCTTTAATATGTCAAAGTACATCCATCTCTAATTCCTAAATACATGTTACAATTCATTGACATTTTAAAGGCTTAATGACAAAGTTTGGGGAAGGAAAAGATCAAGTTTCTTTTACAATCTGGATACAAAATAACTTGAGGAAAGTCAAGAGAATTCAGTAGAGTCTCAGCCGGAAGTCAACAGGATTCACTACGGCCTCAGCAAAGACAGTTCCCTATTGGGAGGAGCTGTGGCTATGACCAGATGGTTCCCTGTTTGGAACTTCCGTGACTGAAGGGTCATGAAATCATCAGTGCCCTTCCTGTACTCGATATCTAGGTCTTTTAAGAGCCACAAAAACAACTGCAAAATTGAAGTTGTGTGCCTCTCTTTCTGGCTTCTGGGTAGACGTCTTACTAAACTAGTCAGTTTTTTTTTTTTTCAAACTTGGCATCCAGTGTAGTAGATCTGCAGCTCGATCCGGGTGTTCCCGAGGGTGAATTTGTCCATTCAACGGTGGTGGCCAAGGTGAAGATCCATGGAAGGAGAAAGCAGATCTTCTCGAGGCTTCTCCAGCTCCTTCTTAGTATCCCCCTGGGTAACGGGAGATTCCACAGCCATCTTCCCCTTCATTAGGGAGATGCTCGCCCTAACCTCTGACCCCTGCAGTGAGCATCAGCTGATCGGACTAGACTACTTATTTTTGACATTTAAAATGCCCCGCGTTGTAAAACTAGTTCAGTTTCAGAGACAGCAAATCTAAATTAACTGGGCCCAGAGGTTGAAGGAAGGAACTTTGGGCTTCTGACAGAATAGCTCAAATTTTTGAAGGAAAGCCAACATGCATTTGCATTCTGCATTCAGTGTAACAAACAACAGAAATCACAGTTTATATCCACTTCCCTTTATTAATTTGCTTTTCCGAAGTCAGTCATATGTTGATTCCCTCCCACCCTCTGTTTGTTTTTGCCCCTGGGACGGGTGCCTGACCACAATGAAGGCACAATTGGAAGACGTAAGAGGGCTGATTTGAAAATGTCACAAATGTTGTTAATAAGCTCCCATTGACATAAGAGATTTATTAATTAATCCTGCAGGCAATCAAGTTCACCGTGCTGAGGGCTTTGTTTTGTAGGGAATAAATGTAAATGGTGAAAAAGGCAGATAAAAGACGTATCTGAATATTTTAACTTTAAAATGAAGTAGCAAGAAATGTAAATCTCACAAGAGAGTTGCCAAGATATGTAGGCCTTTATATGCTACCCCCTCCTCTCGCCCCCAAGCTGAACAGCTCTGGGAAGAAAGCCTTTAGTCATAGAAAGTTTTCTTATTCAATGATCTCAATTCCATGCTAAATCTTCAGCTATAATTTAATCTACACACATCACAACAAATTTATTTTAAAAATTAAAAAAGAGAACAAAGTTTTCATGTTCCGTAAGTCTTTTGGTCTATGCTAAAAGATTATTTTTGTAACTGATGTTAAATTGATTTGGTTCACACAGTTGCTCTCAAGCAGATCAGAATAACTCCTTTCAGAATGCACATACACACACAACAAAACACAAAGATATAAAAATAAATGGCTTATTTTGGGGGGAGGTGGGTAAGGTGCTAGCCGGAACTGCAGTAGATGAACTTTTCCATTGCATACCTGCTGTCTAGCATAAATACCTTTAATCATGTCTGGTCTATAAATCAAATTTATCCTTAGGAAATTCCTTTGTCATACAATTACTTCACCGGTATTTCATTCATCATCATCAATAACAACAACAAAAATAGTTGGGTGATTCTCTGAGACACCACTCAGTCAATCTTTTAGTTTTCTTTCTGTTACTGTGATAACGCACTCTGAAACAAAGCAAGAAGGTAGGAAAGAGATTATTTGACTTGTATTTCCAGGTTACTGTCCCAGGTTACAGGGAGATCAAGGCAGATGTTTGAAGGGGTCACCTCTCATCCACAGTCACAACTGTGAGACATGAATGCATCCATGGTGACTGGTTTTGCTTCATCTAGCTTTCTCCTATCGTGTAGAGCCCAGGAGACCCTAAGTAGGGAATTGTGTCACCCACAATGGACTGGGTCTTCCTACATCAATGAGCAATAGAATCCCCCCCCTTAGACATCCTTGCAGCCAACCTGATCTAAATAATTCTTCATGTAAAACACCCTTTCCAGGCAATTGTAGATTGTGGGAATTTGATATTCAAAACCAATCACCACCTTTGACCTGTGCATAACACTTACAGAAAGTTCCTAGTCAGAAAGTGCTCTTAAAATATAAGAAGAAAGACAAATTTTTATTAGAGGACAAAAAGGAAGGAAGATCAAAACTCTTTCAGTGCCTTAGAACTTGCTGGAATATTACTTTTATCCTGAGTATCTTAGAAAAAAAACATTCTTCTGATACTTATAATTAAAAGCTAATGAACTTATGCCTTGGGTGAATTTTTGGAAGACTCCACTCAAGTTGAGAGGAAAGAAATACTACCAAAAGTAGTTCTTGAAAGGAATTCAAAGATCCATCAAAAGAGAGTCTTAGAACCAGAAGTGGAGGTGATGTGGTCCCTATGGACTGGAAATCTTGTGCTTGGGTAGATGGGTCTAAGGCGAGTGTCTAGGGTTATGTACAGCCATCAAAAACCCCAAACATTTTATAAATAATCAATTCTTGTGTGTGTGTGTGTGTGTGTGCGCGCGCGCGTGCGCGCGCACACGCGCGCGCAGCTGGCTAAAACAATACACAGAAAGACTCTTCGTTTCGCTATCAGAGCCAACGATGTAGCTTGAGTGGTAAAGGCACTTGCCACCAAGCCTGGTGACCCAAGTTCAATTCCTGGGATTCACATGATAGGAAAAGGAGAAGCCATTTCTATAAGTTGTCCTCTGACCACTACATGTGTGCCCCGCCCAATAAATAAATAAGTGTAAAAGCAAGAAGAAGACTCTTGATTTAAACAATGTGTCACCTCATTTTTCCTCAAGCAGGGCTCACCTCTAACAGGTACCTGTAGATGTGTTTCAGTGGAGCTGAAAAAAAATCAGATGAGAGGAGCAGAGAGAGAGAGAGAGAGAGAGAGAGAGAGAGAGAGAGAGAGAGAGAGAGGGAGAGAGGTGCTTATTTATAGACTGTCGAAGAATCGTTACAGCTAACCAAGCAAGAATAGGCCATCCAGAATCAATAAAATAGTAATCTTCATCTAGACAGGGCCAACCTAGACCCTGGCCAATCTAATCAGCATATATTCCCACGACTTCTAAAATATCCTACAAGCAGAGGAAAACAAACTCGACCTGGATGAACAAGCGCACTGATTGCTAAAGAGATGATGTCACTTCCTCAACACCACCGCTAAGAACAACTGCCAAACGAAGAAAGCACAGCGTTTTCACTCAGGTGGTAGAGTGGGTTCCCAGTGTGCACAGAGCCCTAGGTTTGACTCCCAGCACTACATAACCCTGGCATGACGTAGCCCTGTAATCCCATCATGAGTTTGAGGCTAGCCTGTCTCAAAACCAAAACCAAAACAACAAAACAACCCCCCCACCACAAACCAAAACATCTCCCACTGCTTTGGTAAGAATAGGTTAAGAAAATGGTACTTTTACTGGGCTGTGTGTCACCAATGAACCGTTAAAGCAGGCGAGCCTCAAACAACCTGGACTCATGCTATGCTCTTGAACAGTCACCAATGAACACTGAAATAGTCATAGCCCGAATCCAGTTTATTTCACAAGCCCGTAACTTTTTAAAACAGATAGTCCACCAATGAGAGAATAAATAAAAGCTCGGTTTTCCCAGGCCCTACTTCAAGACAGCGTTGTTGAAGGCAGCTCAATGATGGGCCTCCCAGTGATAAAACGCTCTCAACACACACGAGGCAGGTGACGGTGCCGTGAATCTAAAGAGAGATGAGTGTCAGAGAAAACGGGCAAGGTTTTCGTCTCCAACTTTCTCTGATGGGACTGAGATAATCATCACGGAGGAAGGATTCTTGGTTGTAAGCAAGAGCAGCTGGGTTATTAACCTCGCAGTGGCACATAAATCATAAAGCAGGGTTTTTTTCCCTATGGTTCTTCAAATTAGCTAATCTATTTAAGACCTTTACTTCATTTCAACATATGGCGGGTTATAAAACCTTGGAGGCTGCTTTTAGAATTAAAAAAAAAATCATATAGAAAAAACAAAACAAAACAAGAAAATAAAAACAAATCAAATCTGGCCTGGGTCTTATAAATCAGAGACAGAATCAATATTTAACGGGAAAATGACTGATGTAACATAAGAGCACCAAGGTGCTTGTCTTTACTTTTATACAATGTGGGGACTGGAAAGACTATGGGGACTTTGAAAGTTAGACTAAAAGCATTCTGCATTATAATACGATTGCAATTCGATGGGAGACAGGGTATGGCAGTAGTTTAAGTGAAAATGTCACACACACACACACACACACACACACACACACACACACACACACACCCTCCCTCCAAACTCCCATGACTACTGTCTCACGTGTTTGAATACAAAGAGCTCCTCAGTTCCCGGAAGTCTTTGGGATGGACTGGGAAGTGTAGCCTTGATGGAGGAGGTGTGTCCTTGGCTTTGATGTTTAAAAAGCCCTTACCATTCCCAGTTGGCTCTCTCTACCTCCCATCTGCCAATCAGGATGTGAGCTCTCAGCTGTGTTTACCACCGTGGCTTTGCTGTACCATCCTGGACTCCAGCCCTCTGAAACTGTCATCCCAATTAAACACTTTCATTGGTAAGCTGTCTCAGTCACGGTGTTGTATCACAGCAGTAGACAATGAACTAATCTGGCAGCGGCTCAGTCCAGGAGCGTCTACCACAGCATCTCACACTGCTGCTAACGGCCCAGGGTCTTCCTGGAGAAGTGTTTATTTTCAGTCCATATCGGAAGCCTAAAGAGGTTGGTTGTACTTAGCAAAGCAATGATGAGCAGTAAGCACTGAACCGGGGCAGATGAACTTGCCAACAAGAGTGGAAGCCAACCAAAGGAAAAACTTTCCTTCCTCCACGTTCTTTTATCTGGGACTCTACCAGAAGGTGCTGCCCATGCTTGAGACGTGTCTTCTCACACCTCTTAAGGCAATCGAGATAATTCCTCACAGACACGCCCACAGACCTACTTCCCATAGACAATTAATTCCTGCCTCTTCGAGGCTTCTATTCCAGGTTACTCTAGGTGGTGTCAAATTGACAAAACTAACCTTCACAAACCCACATCTGAAATTTCCTACCCATGGGTACTTGGCCGAGTTAGTCAAATTCCTTCCGTCATAGCCTAGATGTCCCAGCAAGTGCTATAGCCGGCTTGGGCAGGCCTAAGGCACCGGAGAGCTGTGTTAATCATCGGCTTGGGATCCTGATGCAGGGCATTTCTGTGTCTTGGGAATCCCTTTTGGAATATTGCTGAGTAGCTCGGCTTTAGGGAGAAGACAACACAACTGAGGTGAATATATTTACGGTTGCATCATTCTTATCTGACGTTAGTGAGTCAAATATACCCTCTGTATTGCTCCATATCATGAGAGTTGGTCATAAAAAGTGATCCAAAAGGGTGGTTTTTAAGTATCCATAGCTAACTTACATCGGATCACTCCTCCTTAAATGATAAACGTGGAAAATACGGAGGTGGGTTTACTCCGTAAGCCAGCCTCGAGGATTATTTGTCTGGTTTCTAAAGTTTAAAGGCATTTAGAAAACTTTTCCCAACTGTTAAGATTTGCCAATCATTTCTTCTTGTCACCCCAAGACTTTACAAATGGTTATGAAGAGAACCCAGTGGGGAAACTCAAAGTCAAGATTAATGCTCTACTCATTTGTATAAGTAAGCTCAGTGGTTCATTTATCAGCTCCCACTAAGTCACATTAACTGCTTCTCCCGGTTGTAAATCATTCTTATTAAACCACAGGGATTTCCAGAGGAAGTCTGGGCGTGCTAGCCAGGGAGAGGGTAACTCACCCCAAATGTTCTTAAACCAGAAGGTTCTGGACTCATCTCATCTTTAAATCAAAACCTAAAGTGACTCATTTTTTTTAATTGCATTCATTGTTTTTATTTCACAGCAGAAAATAGGAAACTTAATAACATCTTTAAATTCCCATAATAAAAAGGAGGGATCTCTTCGTGTTTAACTCCCTTTATAGCACATGTCTATCTTCTACTGGCTGCTATGCCCCAGAAAGCCAGGCTTCATCAAAGACAAGACCGAAAGCTCCTCACTAGAGCTATTCCAATACATGGTACAAGACAGAAAAAGGTGCTGTGCTTTGTAGAGAGATCTTAACTCCCATTGGGGTTGAGCCCTGGAAGCACATTCTAAGCCATTCATTGTCCTTTGTATACATGTATACATCCGCTGTGCCCCATCGTGTCAGATAACTCCGGCTAACATTCTGTGGGCAAGCATGACCCCATTCATTCTGCAGCGCGGTGAATAATTCATATAGTAAGTCTTACCCTGGGCAAGATGCATTAACATCAGGAGGCATTCAAGGAGAGTCATTCAAGTAACAAAATGGCCATTCATGCTTTCCATGTGAACCACTGAGTCTTGCCAGTTGAGTTAAAGAATGAATGAAGTCAATTCATCAGACATCTCGCAAGCCTCTGTAACTCGACTGCTGTGAAAAAAAAGAATGTTCCATTCTTGGAGGAGTCTTACCTGAGGTGGCAAACGCCAGTCATTGCAACTTGGAGCAAGTCTGAACTGGTTGGTAAAGGAAGTTGGTTCAAAGCATCCCGGCTCCCTTTGAGCAGAGAGCTCTGTCTCATCTTGTTCCTGGGGCCCCTTCTTTTCTTTCTTCTTTAGCCACCCACCCACCGTGAAGAGAATGGCTCAAGGGTAGCTGGCTTCACTTGACAGTAACTAACCTTTGCTTGGAGGTGAGGGGCTTCATCACTCTTGGCAAAGACCGGCTATTGCTGTCCGCTGGTTGCTTTTTAAGACACAGAGAAGAAGGGTGTGCGTACATGCCTTTAAGAATTCATTTGCCAGGGCAAAAGGCAGCACGGACTGGATGTTCTGTTTTGACCTCCACTGTCTCCATTGAGAAGGGTCTCCCACAGACACCCAAGCAACCAAAATGCCCTCCCAAAGGGGTCTCAAAAGAGAATCAAATTTTCCTAAGAAGTTGTGGCAGAAAAGAGAGCATTCCCCGCAGGACGGACATTCATCTTTTTCCAACCAACCCCCTTCAAGCATCTGGCCCAGCTTTTCCACTCCAGGAATGGGAGACCCTGTCTATGTCACCATTGTGTCTGTAAACTGACTTCTGCCTGAAAATCTCAGACCACTGTACGAAAGGTCTGGGAGGAAAAGGGCAGCTAGAATTAAATCCATGAAAGGGAGAAACCCAAAGTGCCAGGTTGAAAGGACAAATTGCCATTACCAAAATGTTTGATCCCTCACTGCCTTCTTCCAAAATTGTGCATTCAAGGTAAACACTCACCCCTGGTGGTTTGTCATTAGGCCTTCTTTATTCAAAACCGGAGAGTCTCTGAGGCTTGAATTCCACAGAGGCAAGAGAAAGAGGAGGAATACTTTAGGTTAGCCTTGTCTGCTATATCAACACTCTCACTTCTCTTGAGATTTTATTTTTATTTTATTATATGGATGTCTTGCTTATGGAGCTGTCTGTGTGCACACCACACACATTACCTTCTTAGACCAGAAGAGGGTGTTGGATCCCCTGGGACTAGAGTTGTAGATGACTGTGTTGAGATTCGAACCTGGGTCCTCCGGAAGATCAGCCAATGTTCTTAACTGCTGAGCCATCTCGGCACTTCCGACACCCACATTTTATAAACGAGGCCCACCTAACAAGCCCCATTAACAAGCTCAGGTGAAACTTGATCCCCGGGACAACGAAGTGTTCTTTGGACTAGCCTGCGATGCAGGCAGATAATGATGGAATCTCTGGGGCAGGGTTGGCAGTATCTTAAGTATTTATTCCAGGTTTTTCACTAACTGCTTTTCCAGACACACCCTCTGCCCACTCCTTTCTCGCCTGCATCCCTAGACAACAAGGTTCCTCCCTGTGCCTTGTAATAGCCAGCTATCACCAAAGACACAATGTAGTTAGGAGAGGCATACACTCAGAGACAACGAGCGACGGAAGAAACGGTGAAATTTTCTTCCCAGAAATGCTGATTTTTACCACGGTCCTTGGTGCCATTGTAACCCCCAAAGGCCTTTCAAGAGAGCCCACGTGGAGGCGTTTGCTCTTCGACGGGTCAACGGTCCCTAGAGCAGGCTTCATTTTATCTGCTTCTTGGGCTGTTTGCTCCTCTTCTGTCCATCAACCAGCAAGGGCAATGCCACCTTTATTTCAATATAAGTGGATGAGTGTTTTCAACATGGACCTAAGCTGGAATACGGGAATCAAGGAGCTGCTGGGAGAGCTGATGGTTTTATTCATTATTCATTTTTATCTTAGAGGGCCAGATATTGAACCCAGGGCTCTGTGCACTATGTGAGCACATCACCATATCCCCCAGATCTCACATTATTACTGACTGTGAGCTACGGAATAGTATTACATCACTGTTCCAGTCCTGATTTTGGTAACGATGTCATGGTTATGTTGGAGGGCGTAGTAATGTTTACGTAATTTACCATTTAAGCCCAAAGAAGGATATCTTCAATTTTTTTCCCTTAATGGTTCAGATAACAAGAAGGAGAGGGAGAGAAAATAAATAAAAATGGAAGCAGTAAGTAGATGAGAAAGAAGCGAGGGAAGTCTATGAAGCTGCCATGGTGAAGCACAGCGAGGCTGACCTCAGGAAAGTTTCATGTTTGCTAGGTTTATGATTTCTCTGTGAATTTCGATGATATATGAAAGGACTAAATTACTAATAAAAATATTCAAGGATAAATGACTAAGAACAGTGGATCCTCTTCCCGAGAACCAGAGTCAGAGGTCCCAGGGATCTAGTGGATCTAATGCCCTCTTCTGGCCTCCATGGGTACATGCATGCACTCGTGCATCTCTCTCTCTCTCTCTCTCTCTCTCTCTCTCTCTCTCTCTCTCTCTCTCTCTCTCTCTCTCTCTCTGTGTGTGTGTGTGTGTGCACACACATGTAGTTTGGTTACTATGGCTGGGAAGAGACACCATGACCATGTCCTTATAAAAGACAACATTTAATTGGGGCTGGCTTACAGTTTGAGATGTTCAGTCCATTATCATCGTGGTAGGAAGCATGGTAACATTCAGGCAGGCATGGTGCTGAAGGAGCTGAGAGTTTACATCTTGTTCCAAAGGCAAACAGGAGAAGACTGTTTTTTAAACATCTAGGTGGAGGGTCTCAAAGCCCACCCCCCACACTGACACACTTCCTCTAACAAGGCCACACCTACTCCCACAAGGCCACACCTCCTAATAGGGCCATGCATACTCAAACCACCACAGTGTATGTATGTGTACACACACACACACACACACACACACACACACACACACACAAATAGACATGCACCCATAAATTTTTAAATGAATTTTAAGAAAAATAATTAGTGTGTCTTTTTTTTTTTTCAATAATAGTGCAAGGAGCTGGTTTCTGGACCTCCTTGTGAAAATGAATGATTTGGGGAAATGAGTTCAGAGATGGCCCGGAGGCTCCCCCTTCAATTCAAAGGTAGAGGAGCTGAATGCCAGAGTTAGATAAGAACCCTTGTGAGCATGTGCCCTGGAACCGAACTCAGGTCAAAGCCTCCTGGCCCAAACAAACGCCCTTCAGCACATGGGTCCTTTGTTCCTTTAAGGCTCTCTTCTTGGCCGTTTCTGTCCATCTGCTTTATCTGCCTTGCTCAATGTCTCCACCAT
This sequence comes from Rattus rattus, assembly GCF_011064425.1. Lineage (NCBI taxonomy): Eukaryota > Metazoa > Chordata > Mammalia > Rodentia > Muridae > Rattus > Rattus rattus. Next base: position 19,022,644 of record NC_046171.1, on the reverse strand, counting down.
TTCTATGAATTTCTTCAAAAGTATATCACACACCGACGTACTGCACCCACTCGGCCGGATTTGAATCGATATTGTGTAACATCCGTGCCAGATAAGCTTAGGAAACACGAGTTCAAACAATGAGGAACAGACGTCTTCAGTGGAGAGCGTTTAGGGGCTTGCTGTGGGGAGATGGTGTGAGGATTTGCAAGCTTGCTTGGAGCTTGGACAGGGAAATTCATTCGGTCATTCTCTCCCCCCCTCTCCCTTCTTTCCCCTTTCTCCCCCCTCCCCTTCTCCCTCCCCCTCCTCCTCTCCCTGACTCTCCCCCCCCCCCTCCCTCCCTCTCACCCCCTCCTCCTCTGCTTCTCCCTCCTCCTCCCCTCCCCCTCCCTCCCCCTCTCTGCTTTGTTTTCATTTTTAGTCTCAGAGGTTACACACTCCCAACCACTTTTAAAAAGCTAGTACAGAAAGTGTGGTAGGTGACGACAGATGCCACGTGACATCCTCTTATTCCCTGGGCTGTTGGAAACCTTTACAAGGTACTGCCCTGGTAGACATGGCAAGTGAGACTGAATCCTAACTCTGGCTTCCAATTTGCAAACTGCATCTGTGGGCAAGTCAGCAAATCTCTCTGAGTCTGCGCAAATCTCTTCCAGTCTGCACCCCCGCCCCCACCCCCACCCCCGTTTAAAACAGAAGTGAGACCGATATCCCAGAGGGCTTTGCGAGTCCTTTTTTATTGAGGAAGTTCTTCACGCCCTGTAGGCTGACCGCAGCTCCCCCTCCCACCCCCGCGATGTCTGTAGATAAAATACCAGCATGAAGACCTGGACCTGTGTTTAGTTCCGTGGACCCGTGAGGGAAATATAAAGTGTTGGAGGCTAAGAGATTACCAAGTAGATAATTTACCCTATTGTAAAGACTTGAGTTCAAATCCCAAACATGCATGTAAAAAGCTGGGCATAGCTGTATGTACTCACACACATGCATATGCACACACGCATGCACGCACGCACACATACACACACACGCACATGCATGCATGCACACACATGCATGCATGCATGCACACACACATGCATGCATGCACACACACATGCATGCACGCACGCACACACACGCATATGCACACATATATATGCCTTCTCACAAATGAAATAAATCAAATAAGAATCAAGAAATAAAAGCTTTAGAACCCAAAGAATTGGGGCATGAGATTGGCAGGTGCTGGAAACTGTCTTCAGACACAACTAGGGGAAGGAATCGCTGGCTTTGATGTGTGCTGTTTTGGCAAGGCAGACCCTCGAGGCTCTGTCAGCATACTGAGTGGAGTTCTCACTGCACGGTCTTGGCAGCCTTGTGGAGAGCCAGCGCTTTAGTTAGAGCAGAAGCTTTCCTTCCTCTTGACCTGGGTCAGGAGATTAGTCATGGTTGCTGACTGGCAATGAGTGGCCACACTGATTCGAGGCAACCTGTCTCTCTCTATTGACACCGTGTGCAGCCAATGCCACCGTCAAGGGTTTTTCTAGCTCTGCCTTAGGCTTCATTTATAACCAACACGGGTCCCAGGGTACCAGCTGGTTCTGCTTGGGCTTTCATTCACTGCCTTTTGATGCTTCAGGGATGTGAAACATCTTTGCCCACCACGAAAGTCTTTTAAATATATAACTCTGTTTTTCACGACACGTGGAAAGTGGCAGGATGTGCAGCACACCCTAAACTCCAATCACAGTGCTGGGGTGGGACACACACACCCTGGCTTACTCCTGGTCCACCATACTGCTAGCTGCTAATGTTTTTCCTGCTACCACCTTGCCCACCGGCCAACAGTACTGACACTCTCCGGTGTGGCATACTGAAGTGTCCTTCAAACACCTCCTGAGCCACACTCTGCGGTCTTAGTGTTAGGGGACAAGATCTCCACAGGTAGTATAGGCTGGCCTTGAATCCAAACTCCTCCTGTCTCTGCCTCTCGAATAGCGGATTACAGACTGTACGCTACTACGCCCAGCTATTTCTGATTTATAAAGCCCTATCTTACCATGCAAAAATCTTCTGGACATAAAACAGCAAGAAGGTGTAAGAGGAAAACCACTTGCCAAAATTCTGTGGGGAAACTTGTACTCTGGGTGTGTATGGAGGGCAGGAGGGCCGTGTTGTATGAGTCGGTGAGGGGCTGCCTTTCTTCCTGGTAGTCGAGAGAGACTTCAGGGCTGTGTCTGTGTAACTTGGGGAACTTGGTCTGGGGTTCTTCTCTTCCAGAACCCTGGAAGTATTGGGAGAAGATGGGGGCTTGTGCTGTAAGGATCCCCCAGAACTCAGAAGGCCACAAGCCCAGAAAAAGGAAGTAGTGGAAACAATTAAGAAATCTAAGCAGAAACAGTTGCAGGAGAGAGAGGGCCTCAACGGCTCTCTCGACCACATCCGAAATTTGCTTCAAATTGTTATGCAGGACAGTAATTGTCTCCGGGGAGGCAGCAGGCAACTGGGCGGGACTGGCCTAGCCCCTAGCCAGTCCTAGCTGTCCACGAACAAAGCCCCTCATAAATACTGCATGTTGTGAAACCAGAATTTTCTCTTCTTGCAGTGGGCCACTCCAACGCTCTTCCTTTAATTAAAGAAATATGGCTTACCAAAAAACAAATACCTCTTTTCATAAAGATTAGACGTGGATTTTTTTTAAAATATATATATATATATATATATATATATATATATGTAAGAAGAGGAAAAGATTTTAGAATGGAGACATGAACCTTCAAGAAGCTATCCGTGCAGAAACTGTGATAGACAGATGACTGAGTGATTCCGAGAGCCAACACAGCTGGATGAGACCCCGACCTCACGCAGCTGTGTGTGACAGACTGAAGGTCCATGGCTGGACTGAGTTCCGTCACCACCAGGGCTCAGTGTGGAGAGAAGGTTTGCTCCACTGAGTTCTCTTTCTGCACCAACCCTGATTTGATACCCAGAGCTCCCAAATTTCTCCCAGAAGCATTTTTTGTGCCATCTGGTGGATTTTCAAGGGAATTCACAGCAGGCTCCAGAGCACTTCACCTCTGAATGTTTTGATCTCTCCAAGAGTCTCCATAACGACTCTGCGGGCCAAATCCTCTGAGCCTTTTCTAGTCAATTTGCTTGTGCCTTCCATACACGTGTGTGTGTGTGTGTGTGTGTGTGTGTGTGTGTGTGTATATGTGTGTGTGAGTGTGTGTGAGTGTGTGTATGTGTGTGTGTGAGTGTGTGTGTGTGTATGAGTGTGTGTGTGTGTGTGTGTGTGTGTGTGTGTGTGTGTGTGTGTGTGTGTGTGTGTGTGTGTGTGTGTGTGAGTGTGTGTGTGTGTGAGTGTGTGTGTGTATGTGTTGTGATACACACATGTCTTGTGAGTGTCCCTTCCTGTGCAAGTGCATTTGGAGGCCAGAGGTGAACATCTGCTGTCCTCCTCTGCCACCCTCTGCCTTATATTTGGGGACAAGGTCTCTAACTGAGCCTGAAGGTATCATTTAGGTGTGACTGGCTGGCCAGCCAGTCCGAGAGGTCTTCCCTCGCGTTGCCAGCTCTGAGATAACAGGCACACAGCACCACATCTAACCTGTATGTATGGGCTGGGATCCAAACGAGTGTCCCCGTGCCTGCCTGCCAAGCACTTTGGCCACTGAACCATCTAAGTCCTCAGCCCTGACACAGACATCTCTTTTAACTTCTGAAAAATATCATTCATGTTTTTGAATGACTGAATCAAGCACAAAGCATAAAACTCTGAAAGGTGCATTGAAGATAAAGATCTCTCAAGCTCCTGCCGGGAGAAGTAACCTCCATTCATCCTGTGAACTCCAGGAATACTCAAGGCACATTTATTGCATCCTATTCAATGCACATATAATAAATCTCATATTATGCCTGCACTGGCTTATTTTCCTTTACACTTCACGTCTTGGAAAATGTTCCGTCAGTGGGCCTCTTACTGATTTGGACAGTGATGGTGTGCACTTTGGAGTCTGAAGTGTGACTTAATTAGTCAGTCCCCTTCCTATGGCTACTTGGGTAGGTTTTGATCTCTCCCTATTTCCAATAGTACCATAATGACCACACAGCGTCGGATGAGAGTTTATGTGTGAGATGAGGCCGTGCAGTAGAACTGCTAAATCAAAGCCCCTTGAACTGCTGCTCTCCAAAGAGGAGGCCACAGCGTAAGCTGTGCGAGCGATGAGTAAGTGTGCTTTGCCTTCTTCGAAACACCGTTTTTATCTTTGCCCGTGATTTTTAAAAAAAAGGCATCACACTATACTTTATAATTTCGATTTGAAATGAGATTGCCATTTTATGTGTCAAAAATTACACTTTGTAAAATGGCTCAGCAATAAAGTCGCTTGCTGCCACGCCCAATTAATATAACTTTGACCATCGAGCGGTTCTCAACCTGTGGGGTCGAGACCCCTTTGATGGTCAAATGACCTTTTTATGGGAGTCACCTAAAACTACTGAGAAACACTGATATTTACATAATAATTTATAACAATAGCAAAGTTACAGTTATAGAGTAGCAATGAAAATAATTTGATGGCTGGGAGTCATCACGACATGAAGAACTACACTGAAGGGTTGTGGTGTGTGAAGGTTGAGAATCCCTTCTCAGATCCCACGTGGTGGAAGGAGAGACCCCATTCCTACACATCTTCCTCTGACTTCCACACATGCCCCATTGCATGCCGGTGTCCACCTGCTCACCCCGGGTCACATGAGTTAATTAAAATATGCTATTAATTCATTCATTTTGTCTATTTTTTCTCCCAAATTGTTGATTTACTTACTTTTTTGTAGCTCCTTTGAGATTAACAAACTTATTCTCACTTCTACCAGCTGAAAAGGTTTTCCGATTTGCCTGTTTAATTCTCCTTTTGTAGAATTCTCTCCTGTAAAGTTATACCTTATTTTGTTTTAAAATATATCCATTTATCCATTCAAATTGGACTGTCCATTCCACATGCTTTTTACAGACAGATTTTTCTTGGCTTGCATTATGTCTGAAATAACTAGGGAGAGGGATCCCATCTGTATAGAGTTGAGCCTTCTCCTCCCGGGATAGCTTTGTTTCCACCTCACTGGGCCTCCTTAAGGTCCTTTAATAGTGTTTCTCGTGTAAGTTTCACACATTTTGTACTGATTTTCTCCCGGGTTTTCTGGGCTTCTGTTGTTCCTACAAATGAGATTTTTCTGTTGTTGTTATTCAATGAGCTTCAGTTGCATAAAGTCCACTGGCTTGTAGTTAACAATTTCATGCCTAACAATGTGGCTGTCACTCTTTTTAGTTGACTTGTTGATTTGTTTTTTGAACAAAAACCAAATGCATCATCTGCAACTATTATAGCTAAATGCTGGCTCTTGATCCATTGGTATAGAGCGGGATTCTACAATGTGAGGGAAATTTCCAGTTGATTCTGTGTTGCTGACTTTTGTTTGTTTGAAGTGGGAATTGATGTCAGTACCAATGATCAACTTTAAGCCTCATACACTGGACCTGTATACAACGCATGCCCCTCTTTGACCATGGCCTCCTCCAGCATCTTCTCAGGGCCTCTAACTAAGCCTCCTTAGGTTCCCCGATGCACACCTCACAATGCCATTCTCTGTCTCATTTCTAATTCTTCCTCCTTTTCATGGTATCTTCCTGTTTGAGATCCTGGAGTTCATTCTTTGAAACCTGTATTTCTCAGGTGATCTCATCCTACTCTGGTGGGCTTAGTGTACCAATGTCAATGACACCTGCATCTAGATCCCAAGTCCAGAGCTCTCTCCTGAACTCCAAATTAATATGACCAAGTCTCACTCAACATCCACACATGGCTGTTTGACAAGAGTCTCAAAGTGATGATGGCAGCCTAAACTGAGCCCTGTATCGTGCCTGGAGACCTCTGCATTCTTATGTATGCATGTATGTATGTATGTATGTATGTATGTATGTATGTGTATCTGTGTGTCTATCTGTCTGCTATCTGTCCATGTGTATCTATCTATCTATCTGTCTATCTATCTATCTATTTATGTATCTATGAATCTATCATCTATGTATCTATGAATCTATGTATCTGTCTATCTATGTATCTATCTATCCATCTGTGCATCTATGTATCTCTCTATGTGTTTATCTATGTATCTATGTATATATGTATCTACTATCATCTATCTGTGTATCTATATATTTATGTACCCATCTATCTATATATCTATCAATATATTCATGTATCTATGTATGCATATATGTATGTAAGTATGTGTGTGTCTGTCTGTTTGTCTGTCCATCTGTCTGTGTGTGCATCTATCTATCTATCTATCTATCTATCTATCTATCTATCTATCCATCTATCTGTGTATCTATGTATCCATCCCTGGTACCAAGTTCCAAACTTGATATTCTGAATCCCTTCTTCCCATTGTTCCACTTTGACAGAAAATACTTCCTGCCTCATCTTCGTAATGTTTATAATGGAAATTCTGAGTGTAATCACTAATATCTTAACACTCAGCCATCTTAACATTGAAATCATCCATCACACTTCAAACAGCCATGTGGATTACGGAAAGTTATGGACAGTGTAGAATTCTAAGTCATGCAAAGAGCCCATGCAGGAAGTCAATGCAGATGCCAAAAGTAAGCGGACTTGGTCAGATGTTAAGTAAAATGTCAAGGCCACCTAAGGGGTCTGATCACATAGATGTGCATGAGGATGTGGCAGGGAAAATCTACATGAAGCAGAGTCCATTGAAAAGTGGAAGTTTGTCACTGATCAATCAGTGAGGCTCTAGTCAGCAAACCAGAGGGGCCATGACAAAGCAATGAGCTATTATATTATGTTGAAATCAACATAATCTGAAATCTCTGCTCGCTTTCTAAGGGGGAAGCATTGTCAATCACGGTCTGTTGTGTCTGATAAGTCCTCAGGTGCTGTATTTTTACTAACACATGTCACTCACCAGTCTGTGTCTTGTGGTTGTGACAGATGGATCACGATGGCTCATAAGGACAGGCAAGACTTTCCATCAGTACACCTCAGCACTGCACCAAATAGAGGGATATGGCGAAGGTGCTCTCTGTTACAAAAAAAAAGCCATTCTCTGAAAAGTTACAAAACAGTCACTCAGGACAGGGTATGGCTTGCTCCAATGATCCACCCTTAAAATAACGAAGGCAGGAAAGGCACATGAATACTCTTTCCAAAGCGAACTTTTCTCTAATCTCTCTTGACTCCTCTATCTTCTTGGAAAGACTTGAGTTGTGGTGAATTTAGGATCCTCAGTTGGGCTTCAGAGAACTTTGGGGGTCTGCTTTGGTCACCTAGCTCCTCCTTTTAAAATGTGAGGTCAATTCTGCCTTTTCACTCGAGTTCTGTGTCGGTTAGGTTTTGTTGTTGTTGTTGTTGTTGTTGTTGTTGTTGTTGTTGACTCAAGACAAGCTGGAGTCATTTGGAGAGAGGAACTCTCAGTTGAAAAGAATGCTCCCGGGGTTGGGGATTTAGCTCAGTGGTAGAGCGCTTGCCTAGCAAGCACAAGGCCCTGGGTTCGGTCCCCAGCTCCTAAATAAATAAATAAATAAATAAATAAATAAATAAATAAATAAATAAATAAATTGGAGTCTTGGTAAATCTGTGGTACACGTTCTTGATTGTTTATCGACGTGTGTGGACCCAGCCCAAGGGAAGCAGTGTCACTCATTGTGATCCAGAATGGAATAAGAAGGTAGCCTGAACAAGCCAGAAAGCAAGGTTTCTCTAGGGCCCTGGTTCTCACACTTCCTAATGCTGTGACCCTTGAATACAGTTCCTCATGTTGTGGTGACCCCAAGTCATTAACTAATTTTTAATACTATTTCATAACCATAAGTTTGCTACTGTTTATGTATCCTAATGAAAATATTCTTGGAGACAGAGGCTTGCCAAAGGGGACATGACCCAAAGATTGAGATCTACCATTTTAGGCCTCTGACCCAGTTCCTGCTGTCAGGTTCTTGTCCTGACTTTTCTTCATGAAGGACTGTGATCGGAACCTGTAAGCTGAAAGTTTCCATCCCAACTTACTTTTGGTCATGGTATTTTATCACAGCCATAGGAACCCTCAGACGATTTCCAATCTAGTCTCTAACCTAAAGCATCTAATCTCGATATCCTGTTTCCTATGACTTCACATAAAATATTATTTTGTGTGGTTTTAGCTCCCAGGGAATGTATGCCACCCATCACAATTTTGCTTTTTCTCAATAAATATTGATCTGTCTAGTGTAATCCATATTGATGTGTGAAGGCTAAGACCAGTCATGACCATAGCTGTTCCTCTACTCTTGAATATTTGACTTGTCTGCAACTTTTGATTAATACCAACTGCAATAACATCCTCTCACACATCTCCCATGGGAACACGCAAGTTCTTATGTCCGGGACATACACTTAGAAGTGAATCTGTTGGGTAGGCAACCTTTCAATTTTAGGGGACAGTGCAAAAATTCTCTCCAATTCACACTCCCACAAGCAAAACACTAATGTTTCCCTTTCTCTAAATAGTCGCACGCTGCTAGCCCTGGCTGTGGTTCCAATTCTGCTGTTTTTTGCCAATTTGTCAAGTATAAATAATTTCTCACTGTTTAAGTTTGAACCTCTTTGGTTACCACTAAGGTTGAGAATGCTTTTACGCTTTCAGCCATAATTTTTTTTTTATTGAGATCCATATAAAATCCCCATGCACTTGTGGTAAATAACTCAGAGGGAGCCCTTAGAGTCTGGCCCAGTGTTTCCTCTATGGGAGCATTTTATAAAGTGATACTTTAAAATCGCAGGCAGGGTGCTAGCCTTACCACGTTCCATCACAACTCAACTCTTTGACGTTTCACCTAGACTTACATGTGAAGATTTGGTTATTATTGTGAGTGAGTATTACGTATGTGTGTGCATGGGCGTGAGTATGTGCACCCGTGTGTGTGCAGTGCACAGGTCAGGAGGAGGTGTCAGATCTTGAAGAGTTGGCGTTATGGGTGGTTGTCAGTCCTGGGAAGCCAGCCCAGGTCCTCAGCAAGAACAGCATGTGCTAATAACTGCCGAGTCATCCGTCTCTCTGGGACTCGACTGTTCCTATCCTTCTGAGTTCCGTTGAGTTTTTTTGTTTTTTTTTTTTAATGTACATATGCTATGCCTAGGCACACACATAGCTCTAAGGAAGCCTTTTGTCTGGTTTATTGTTACAAATAGATCACCTTTATTCTTTCTATGTTGTCATATAGTTTAACTTTGTTTACTGTGATTGTTCATGTACTTAGTCAAATAATACACTTTTATGTTTAGATTAATGTTCTTCTATCTTTTTGAGAAATCAATCCTTGCCTTGAAAACACAAATCACCAGTGTGTTCTTTAATATTTCTTCTCTCAGTAATTTCAGGGAACATTTTAAAGAACTTCTCATTTGATTATTTTTTAATCTACTAGAAGGCTGTTTTCTGAATGATATGAAACATTGATCTAATTTATTTTTATATTAAAATCAATTTCCTTATCATCGATTACCCCATTTCGTCTCTCATTCATTTCTCTCTACCATGTACGCTTGGCTCACTCCTAGACTCTCCATCCTCTGATGATCTACTCTTCTGTCCTGAGCCAATATCACCCTAGTTTTATTACCACAGCTCTGTAATTAATTGAATACCACAGCGTACAAGTCTTCACTTTGCTCATCTTTTAAGAAGAGATTTAGCTTTGGGCTATCCCCAACTGTCTTCTGGCCCTTCATAAAAAAAAAAAAAAATTAACCTCACATAAAAGGAAAGACCTTTGTGCGTTACAAACTGGTGAGCCCTGCTATCTGCTCCAATCAATCTCTCTTCTCTCTCTCTCTCTCCTCTCTCTCTCTCTCTCTCTCTCCCCCATCACTCCCATAAGGCTAAATAACATGGTTAATATGAATGGATTCTCTAGGATTTTGTTGACTCTTTCTCATAGGGCAGGATAGCTTATTACATTATTTATTTATTTGTTACTTTATTTATTTATTTATTTATTTATTTATTTATTTATTTATTTATGTGTGTGTACAGGAGTGTGAGGCAGGGGCTCTCATGTGCATGCGTGTGCAGGTCAGACACAGCTTGCCATAGTCAATTCTCTCCTTCGACCATGTGGCACCTGGGATCCAACCCTGACTGTCAGGGCAGCCGGCTGTTGTTCTACACTAAACCAGCTCCCCTACCCTAATCAGTGCTCCCTGCGTGTTCACTGGTGCTTACATATGACACACTCTTGTTCATTGGATACAACACTCTATGTGCACGGTTAGATCCAGCTCCTAAGTTACTCTACACAATTCTACACTTTCCTGTGTGTGCTGGCTGGTGCTACACCAACTTCAGACTGGAGAGAGTCATTTTGGAAAAGGAAACCTTAGTTGAAAGGATGCCCGCACCAGATTGGTCTGTGGAGCATTTACTGGTTTGATGATTGGTGTGAGTGTGTGTGTGTGTGTGTGTGTGTGTGTGTGTGTGTGTGTGTGCGTGCTGAATAAAGCTATGGAGAGGAAGTCCTTAAGTAGCACCCCTCTGTGGCCTCTGCATTAGCTCCTGCCTCCAGATTCCTGCCTAACCTCCCTGGATGAGGAACTACAATGTGTAAACTGAAATAAACCCTTTCCTCCCCAAGTTGCTTTTGGTCATGGTTCTTTATCAATGCAATGGGAGCCCTAAGACACGCCACAGTTTTTCTTCCGTGAACTAGATCAGTTGCTGAAAGGAATATATTGAAGACTACAACTCTGATTTCATCATACCTCTCTGTAACCTCTCCCATTCTTTTTTAAGAATTTTGTAGTTAGAGGTATATGGAATCTTGTGGTTTTATGAATGGCTCCTACTTCTCCTGCTTGATTTCAAGGAACTACAGTTCCCAGAAAGCATCTGTGTGCATCAATTACATGTATTACACAATATGCTAATTTCTGGTGCTGGTATAAAACTGAGACACTTCTAATTTGGGGGCGCTCTACAGTCAGTTCCACGTTAAGTTGCCGTAAAGATGCCCGGATGCATAACTCCTCACACGGTTCAGTACATAAAGAAGTAGAGTGTATTAATTAATAATTATACACTGCAAGCAACTTCCACCTCGTTTTTATTACACAGTTGAATTTTTAATTAAAAATAGATGAGCCATCTGGAAAACTGTAAAAACATACTAATTTGAACTAAAATGTTTTCTTCTGGTATTAGCAGTCCACTCTTTTCTCTATACCCTCCTCCCTGGTCTCCAGGCACCCAGAGCTCACCTGTTCTGTATACACTTAGGAAAATACCACCTTTCTGGAAATATATGGTCAAGCTCCATGGTGCCCCCACATGTTCTTTTGAAATTGCTGAGAAACCAACTTTGATGGGAATTAAATTCAGGCTTTAGTTCTTCGGATTGATTGAAGATAACTTACAGCTATGTGCTTTGCTTTGGGTTTATATGGGCTAAGAAAGGAAGGAGAGGGGGATGACGCTTGCCCCAGAGTCTTGTTTGAATAATCCATTTTACAAAAAATAGTACAATGCTTGGAAAACTCAGTTATTTTCTTTCTTTTACTCCTTTCAGTTTATCTCCTGGGGAAACATGAACGATTGCCTATTCACCCCAGATTGAGAGCAGCAACAAACAAAATAAATGAATCTTAGTAAAGCAGTGACTTTCCTGGGGGTATTTACAGAATAGGAGGGGTTACTTACAGGAGCATGGATGACCCAAAGACAGTGCATCACTGAAAAGCTTCCATGGGTGATGAGCCATGAAAGCTTCACCTTTGGAGCTTCCTGCAGGACTGGTAGGCAGCTCTGCCAGCCAAAATAGCCTCTCTCCAGAAATTGGTACTTCTTATATAACCTCGGGGAGGAGCTTGTGAGTCTTGTAGCCTTCAGGAGCTTCCTGAGCATCTTAGGTTGTGCCCACTTCCTAGGCCTTTGTTGTGCTTTAAATGAGAATGTCCTCTATAGGCTCATATATTTGAATACTTGGTCCCCAGTCAGCAAAGCTGTTTGGAGAGCTTAGGGGTGTGTCCCATTGGAGGAAGTATGTCATTAAAGGCAGATTTTGACAGTTTAAAGGTTTGCCAGTTCCAGTTCTCTCTGGTTCCCACTTATGGCTCACTATATGAGTTCTGACCATCTAGTTCCTGCTGCTATTCATCCCACCATGAAAAACCACTATCCCTCTGGCACCAGAAGCCCAAATAAACTTTTCTACATGTTGCCTTGGCCATGATAATATTTTATCATCATGATAGAAAAGTTAACTAATACAGCCATCTAAGTTTTGTCAACTTCTTCATTTCTTATGAATTTCCCTCCCCAGTTCAGGAGGAAATGATTCACTTTGGAGTAAACAGCTACACATCAGTCCTCAAACCAACAACTGAGTGACAGACAAAGCTATAAAGCTGAGCCCAGTGTTAACACTCATGAATAAAATCTCAACATTGCTGAACCCGGAAATGCAAAGTGTAGACAGTGACTTTGCCTGGAAGAACTCCAATACAACAAGCAGTTTCCCTAAGAACAGCTGTGGAACAAGGAACATTGTACCAGCAACAGCTGCAAAGAACACCTACAGAGAGAACCTGCAAGACCTGAAACACCTGCAACAGCTGCAATACTGCAACACCTGCAGCGAACACCTGCAGAGAGCACCTGCTGAGAGCACCTGCAAGACCTGAAACAGCTGCAATACTGCAACACCTGCAGCGAACACCTGCAGAGAGCACCTGCTGAGAGCACCTGCAACACCTGCAGAAAACACCTGCAACACCTGCTGAGAGCACCTCCAACACCTGCAGAGAACACCTGCACCTGAGTTTCTGCTGGTGCTGAGCTGGGCACAAAATGAGAACAGAAAGGAAATAGGCTTTCAGTGCTCTGCCACATGCCATTTTTATGGTGTTATGCTCCTCCTTGACTTCTGGCTTCAGGTCTCTAGTGCACTGAGTCACCACAACATGAGGAACTGTTTTAAATGGTCACAGCATTAGGAAGGCTGACAACCACTGGGTTAAGGAAACCATAGAAGCCTCTACCATCAGGAACAGAACACAGATCTCTGATATTCAGGTGTGTCTGATAGCAAGCTGAGGTCTTTTCCTCATCTTATACCAGAAGAATAGTGTTAATTTTCCACCTGTGTGAGAAACTGTCTAACGTGTAGGAAGCAACCATGAGACCTAGCAAGAGAGATAAGTTGACTCTCTTAATTACTTGTTCAGAGTTACATTCAGTGAAAATAAGCACCAGTTGGTCAATACACCACCACAGCTGCATGCACAAGTATTTAAAAAATTTCTCTCTCTCTCTCTCTCTCTCTCTCTCTCTCTCTCTCTCTCTCTCTCTCTCTCTCTCTCTCTACACACACACACACACACTCACAATTTACCCTCATGATATGCATATATACAACTCTGTGTGTGTGTGTGTGTGTGTGTGTGTACGAGTGTGTGCCACTGTTCAAGTGTAGAGGTGAGAGAATTCACTTTCCAAAGTTCTTTGGTTGTTGTTTATTTGTTTGCTTTTTTACCTCCCACATGAGTTCTGGGAATCAAATCCTTGAGAAGCACATACTCTACCCACAGAACTGTCTTGCCAGCCCCAGTGCATGAGGGTTCACGGAATTGGTGTGTCAATATGCTCTTCTTATATGTGGAGCCATGAGCTGTGTAATTTTAACATGACAAGCCCAGCATGGAATGTCACCCAGTGTGCTATGCATGTGTGTATCAATTATATAGTTAGCCTTCCGTTATCTGCTTTTGGAGTTTATGGCTATTCTGTACATACCAGGAAGCGAGGTGCAATAAATAATATCTTGAGTCCAGGTGAAGAATTAAATAAATTTTGAGTAGAAACAGGGTAGTAGCAAGATTTTTTTGGATTAGTGAGGACCCTTAAAATCATCATAGAAGGTCAGAGACCTCTCCGTTTTTCAAGCGAAATAGGATGAGTGCTGGGCCCTGATCCACTTCACCCTCCTCAAAAGGCCTGAGTCCATCACTGAAACTGTGAATGTCTCCAAGGAGAAGGGTTCTTCCTGGGTTCCTTATTTCAAGTCCCCATCGCCAAACCCACGAGACAATTGCTACTGGCGAATCTGTGGTTATCTTAACTACTGTGTCCAGGCATCCTCCCACCCCACCCCCACCCCCACCCACTTTGCCCCCATCTCACTAGGATAATGACATTTTTCGGAGCAAACAGAAACAGCAAAGATGGATGAGAACAGGAACGGATGGGTTAATTACGCCATGGTCCTTAGCACAAGTCCTTAACATCTATCTTATTGGACCCCAATAAATGCTCACAGCCCGTCACCAGTAAGAACCTAATTAGACATTTATTGCTTATGTAATTCTGAATTAATGGCATAGCCACAAGATTAATATCTCACATTCTGTTACACCTCAGCACTCCCCATTTTAATAATCAATGGATATTTTGTTAACATACATTAACTATCCTATTAAAACTAAATTAAATGCTGTTCTGATTTGATTTTATTAAGTAAATGCTAGTAACGCTAATGAGGTGCAGGCCATTTAAATCATGGTAGGACAGCCAAATTTGGGTCCTTCTGGTAAGCGAAGTAATTTTGGAGTGAAAAAAAAAATGAGCAGATTTGTCTCTTGGGATGACAGTTTCATAAATACTGCACAGCTCAGTTCTGATGGATTCGTAACCGCCATGTTGAAAGTCTTCAAGGAACTTTCAGGATAGTCTTTTCTGATCAAGATTGGTAAACATATCTTAAAGGAAGACATCCCCTGCAGTGAGTGGGGGGACCTCTCACAATTTGCTTAGATTGTCAACTTGATGCACCAAGAGAAAGGGACGGGCATAACCTCCATTGGATTAATTTACAGGCATGGCTGTGGTACTGTCATGATTTTTAACCAATGTGAGAGGTCCCCCACTCAGTGCAGGGTATGTCTTCCATGGTCAGGTGTTCCCGGACCACTTACAAAAAGATAGCTGAGCTATGGAGGAAAGCAGGCCCACCTGTGCTTTCTGCTTGGGTTTCTATCCTGAGGTTTGTATCCTGAGATTTTTCCTTGGTTTAACCTCAGTGATTGGCTGTGATCTGTATGCTGAAATAGACCCTTTCTTCCTCAAAAGATTCAAGTTTTAGCACAGTAACAAAAAAAAAAATCAGAAACAAACAAAATTTGACTTCTTCATGTCATACAGTATTCCTGTTGGGGCAAGGAAGGGAATTCAGTATTTGCCCAGGGAGTGGAATTTAATAAATACCCCTCACAATGAATACATATTCAATTACTAATCCTTGAGGACCTGCTGTGTCCCAGAGTAGATTATGATCATATCTTACAGGGGAAAACTATTTCTGAAACATCTTCCATTCACCATGATAGGTTCTATGAAAAGAATGATATATGAGGGAAGGGAAGAGGGTGTGCGTTCAAGATTCTACAATCTCTTTCGAGGAAGAAAGTGGTGATTTGTGAAATTTTCTGGGGTCTGCAGTCTGAACTTGGCCCCCTCGTGGAAAGGTCACTGTGGAGTTCCAGAATCTTGTAAAGTGCTGGGCTGGAAAACCCTGCCCAAGACTGAACCCCCAGTGAACGTGATAGTTGGTGGGGAGGGTGGTAATGGGGGGAGGATGGGAGAGGGGAACACCCATACAGAAGGGGAGGGGAAGGGGCTAGAGGGTATGTTGGCCCGGAAATCGGGAAGGGGAATAACAATCGAAATGTAAATAAGAAATACTCAAGTTAATAAAGATGGAAAAAATAATAAAAAAAATTAAAAAAAAAAAGAAAACCCTGCTGAGTTCATTTGGGCCTTAAAACAATGGACTCCCCGCATGCTTGATGCTAGGCCTCAGTCCAAACCATGGCATCTTAAGTTCATTCTTCTACAGGACTCCAGTTACAGAATCCCAAAGAGAAGTTAGAATGTTGCGGTGGCACTGAAATTGTTTGTTTCTCTGAACCGATGTCAACCCTGAGTCTGGGCAAACATTTTGACAAGCAACTCTTATGTAGTCAAATCATGATAGACAGGGTGTGGGTAGTGCGATTTTCTACCACAAATCCACACTATTCCAACAAAGTCGGATTGGCATCTTGAGCGAAGCAGGTAACTGGGTAGGGAAACGGAGACTTGACTGTCATAGGCAAGACTTCATTTCTGCCTCCCCAAATTTAACTATAAACAATGCTGACTTCTACTCTCAGGAAGATCCTGTAGCAGAGGCTATACTGCGTTACAAATTCAGGAAGCGAGCTCAGCCAGAGGCAGAGGGGGCGGGACTTCCGGGACAGCAGACAGGCATCACGGAACCGTCCAGCTGCCTTTGCCAGCTGTTTCTCACGTGACTGAGCTTTCAGTAGTTCTGTTGTGCACTGTAAATGTTTCCTGTGTTGATTTTCGCATTTCAATCTGAAATTAAGGAAATCTTGATAAATTACGTTACTGATTTCCCAATTTTCTGTCTTTCTCCTTCTAGGAGAAGATGCACATATTCCTTAGAATAGGAAAGCTCAGACTGCTGAGTGACAATGGTGATTAAAACTTCTCAATCTATTAAAATAGTACTCAGGAAACCCTTTTAATTGAACGGGATAACTTAAGGGGGAGAGATTATAGGTGTTGACTCCCCTGTGAAAATATTATAGAAGCAAGCATAACAGCTAAATCGTCAGCTTCAACCATGGGTCCAGAGCAAACATTTTAATGAGCAACTCATATGCAGTCAAATATGTCTTCGTAGCGGGGCATCTTTCAAAATGGGACAGCAGTTCTTCTTCGGTAATAATTAGGCCGGGGGTGGGGGTAACATTTTTTTAAAGTGTCTTATTACCAGTAGAGGTGGATACAAAAGAATGATTAGAATGTAAAACAGCCCTGTCCTCTTCCCCCAATCTTCCTGCTTGAGTGGAAGCAGGGAGACAAAGGTTTTGAGTTCTCAAGGGGAAGATGTTTAATGGTTCTTTCTCCAGATGTAAACAAGGACTCTACTAAAGAGACTTCTTTGTAGAAAAGAGGGGAAGGAATGCAAAAAAACAGAGTCTAAAACATTCTCCCTGAGAGCCCACACAGGAATATGTCCCTCTCCTGGGCAACATGTCTTGCAGAGGACAACTGGGTGTGTCTCCTCTGTTTCACCTCCCCCTAAGGGGATATTCCCTATGCTCCCTGACAGTGGTCCACGCTGCAGATTCAATATAGAAAGTGAAAACAGACTCACCCTTTGCACCATTGCTCTTGTAGCTTAAGAGGAGCCTGACACAGGGACTGTCACCCGTCCCTCAGAGGCTTTGCTGTTGCCCTTAGATTTGAAGGTCGTGTCACTGTTTGGTATTTCAGCTTGTCTGTCTCAGAGAACAACGGATGAAAGTAGTCAGCATATGAGAAATAAGGTGCTGAGAATTTAAATACCAGAAAGGTAGATTGTGGGAGTCGTTCTGTACATCAAATAGTTACGTTCCCATCCCTAAAGTGCCACCTGTGGGAAGAATAGACACACACACACACACACACACACACACACACACACACACACACACCCACCACCACCACCAACCATACCACACAAATCCCTTGTGAAGCTTAGGGGTAGCTGGGAGACGTGAAGATTCCTATTTTTAACTGTTCTTAGCTCCCAGCCATGAGATTAACGATGCTCTGAGAGATACCAGGCTCCAAAAGGACAATAAACTGTAATGAATGTTATGTGGGAGTGAGAAGTCGGCTTCCTTATAAAAATCTCACTGGGATTAGGGCTTCTTTATAGCGTAACTTGTCTCGTTCTGAATGTCACACAAGAACACTGACAATATTATGATAAAGCCAACATTATTCAGCATAATGTCAAGTATACGAGTGGGGTTGTAAAGCTGGAGATGTAACTCCATGTAGCTGAAGAGAATTCACTTGAACATTCAGTGACACAAAGCCTGGCTGTAACTCGTTGGCTTACATTAGAACTATGACTTTCTTACTTTGTAGCATTAGAACTATGACTTTCTTACTTTGTAGCACTAGAACTATGACTTTCTTACTTTGTAGCACTAGAACTATGACTTTCTTACTTTGTAATACTTTGCCCCCCCCCTTTCTAATTGCCTTTCTTTTTTTCTCCAGAAAACTCTGAAGATCTTCATTTTCTCCAGACTGTCTCTGACCCACCAGCTCCCGCATAATGACACAGAGACTTATATGCATTTATGTAACTGAGGTCTTAGCTTAGGCTAGCTAGTTAACCCATTTACTCTAATCTAACTGGAGCCACATGGCTCGTTAGTTACCTCTCCTTCAGTCTCTGTTCTTGTCTCTTCCTCCACACCTGGCTAGAGAATCTCCCTTCTCTCCCTCTTTTCCAGAGTTCCCATCTCTGCCCTATCCCTATCCTGCTTTGCAATAAGCCATTCAGCTCTTGACCAAACTATTCAGAAGGTGATGGGGAGATGGTAATAAAACATGTATGAATGTTTTAAGACAGGTGATGCTTCTTAAAAATAACAGTATCGAAGTTCCGCTTGGACTCAGCTCTCAGCCCATACAGAGAGCGACATTTGAACAATACAAACCCAATCTTCACACACTGCACAAGAGTATCCAAACACTTCCTGTTATCTTTGCCTTTCTGGGTGTCACCAGAATGGGCCTAAGGAGTTCATTTCTTTAGCTTAATAATCTGTTTCTTGACTAGAGCCTCTTTCTCTCCACTGCCTCACGTCATAAACCTACCCTAGAGTTTTGTCAATTATATAACGCTACATCAGTCAGCTCTTTACAGGAATTTTTACTACACTGTAAAGAAAATCCTGCCAAGCCTAAGATGCTAAAATGTCTTATGTTATATATGCTTGCCGATGACAAAATGAGTTAGTCATGAAATAGTAAACAATTTTTTAAAATGTCCATTTTACTATTTTAATTGTGTGTGGTGTCTGTGTGCATGTGCGTAATGCGTGTGTGTGTGTGTGTGTGTGTGTGTGTGTGTGTGTGTGTGTGTGTGTGTGTGTGTGTGTGTGTGTGTGTGTGTGCCTGAGTATTTCCTGCTGGTAGACTTACAGGAAGTTGTGAGGCCACCAAATGAGGGTCTGGGGAGCCTCGTGGTCTTCTGTAAGAACAGTGCATGCTCTTAACTACTGAGCTACACTCCAGCCCTAGTAAGTTATATTTTAAGGAACAGCATTTCCATCTTTCAGTAATGTCTAATGAACATTGCTCTAGTGACCATTGTAGGTCAGGATAAGAGACATCAGTGGGTTTGACGTCTTTGATGTTTCCTTCTTTAACCAATTTACTTATACACACAAGCTTCTCTCTAGGACTTTCATGGAGGAATAGCTACAGATTCCTTTAGCACACGATCTTGGTGGCCTTGACAGTCCACATAACATGTAGGTCCAAGAGCATCTTATTCTCTAGATGTGACCGTGCAGGGAGCTTCATGGAGTGCATAAAATGCTGGCAGGCTTTCAGAGTCACGAGAAAAGTTATCTATCCAAATTATCTATCCAGTCATTGTATCCAAGTGAATCCATGGATTCTTCAGTTCTTTAACTTATTCTCCAACACCAGGGGCAAAGATCACATAGAATCCCAATTGTGTCATATCTTACCTCTGATATCAGGCATCAGGGAAAGCCCATGGAATGGATGGCTCCAGGACTGCAGGCTGAACGCCACTGCTGGGTCAAGGGCATCTAATCTTCCCTGGTGGTGGTTTTGTACAGATCATGGCCATAATGCTCTGAGCACATTTTCATACTAGAATTAGGCCTACTTAGCGCTTAGATGAGACAAATATTTACATGGAAGTATTAATATATGACACCAGCTAATGACAACTCAAGGTTGGAAGAATTTGGGAGTCATTCCTAAGAGAAGATGGGGTTTCTTTTTTATATGAAGAAAACCCTGGTCCCTACATCACAGAGGCTCCCCCAACCCTATACTGTGAATAGGCATAGACACGAAACCCCCATGTCTTCAATGCACTTCACGAACTTCCTCACAGTTTCTCACTATGCCCAGATACTGGGGCTCCAGTCAGATCCATCTGAGTTTTAAGTGGGGCTTACACTGTACAAATCGAATTGAAGTTTAAAAGTTTGGGCAGCCAAGAGTCAAATAAATTTCTATTCCTATTCAACTCTCAGCACCCAGCTGACTGTACCTGATTGACCTTGTAGACAATGGATCACAGATTGTGGCTTAATTGAGCCTGTCACAGGAAGGCCAGTTCCTTCTAGACTCAAGGGTCTACCCTGCTGAGATACTCTTGGGGCTAGTGAATTCACTGGAAGGAAATGCAACTCCCACTTCATTTGAAAAATCTTGAGGCATTTATTGAGGGGGCTTGATGCCAGGGCTTTGTGGGCTTGAAAAGACATTAAAAGTTTCCTCTTGTATACCCTGAGAGACTTCCAGGCTTCCTAGATGTCTACTCTGAATTCTGAGGTCACATGAAGTCAAAAGATTTCCTTCTATTTCACAGTGAGGCGGTCCGAATCAGTGAAAAAATCACAATTATTGAGCACCTTGTCTGGTAACTGGATTTAAGTAATTCCATTAGCAAGGCCTCAAATTACCAGACCCATTTCACTTGCCCATGTGAAGAGTTAAGAAGTTTTCATAAACTTCTTAGCTTTTCACAGCTAAGATAGGGAAAGGAGCAAGGCACAGCCCAGAACAAGGCCATGTATACCTTGACACAGGAGCCACAGAGACTATGACAAAAGTAGACAGTCGAGTTCCAACCTTGCTAATTACATTCACACCAGGACTCAGTCTAAGAGATATCATGCAAGAGAGGTATGGGGGATTACAACTTTAATGCCAGCATTTGAGAGACACAGGCAGGGATGATCTCTGAATTTGAGGACAGTCTGGGCTACATGAAAAGCAAACAACAAAAGAATTAGCTATTGTGCAGAGAAAACTAGTTACCAGAAAACAGTACGGCAGAGAAGACTGACTGGAAAGGGTTAATGAAAAAGTTGGTTAACTTGACAAGGCAGTGTCCTGAGAAATGAAATGTGTCAGAAACATATAGTCAGAGGCAGGGCAATCAATTAGAGCTACTGTTTTTGCAACCTGTGCAAGGCAAAGCTATATTCGTTATTTCCTTGATGTTTGTGTCAAGTTATAGAGAAGCATGATCAATTTTTAACTTGAAATTTGTATAGGAAAAATACAGGCTGCATCGAGAAGTGGAATATGCATTTGTGAATCTCAGAGAGAGCTCTGAAGTGGACAATGAGATCTGAGCATCATCAGCATGTGAGCAAGAGGCAAGACCATGAATAATGCTGACAGAATCATTGAAGAACAAGCAGCTGGGTATAAAAGAGTATCTCTTACCACCTCAAAGCTAGCCTAGGACAATAGGGACAAAAGCGCTCTCCCCCCTCTCTCCCCCTCCCCCCCTCCCTCCCCCCCCTCCCTCCCCCTCCCTCTCCCCCTCTCCCCTCTCCCTCTCCCTCTCCCTTCCTGTTATGTCTGGCTGTGACTGGTGAAAAAGTGATTAACATTTTGACCCTTAGGACACAAGACTGAGAACAAAAAAGGGCCCACAATACAAACATTAATTTTTTCTCAAAGGAAACAAAAATCTCATTTCTAAGTGCTATCAATTTCTTATCACTGTGACAAAATATGAAAATAACTTAAGGGAGAAAGGGTTTATTTTGGCTTATAGTTCGAGAAACACAGAGTCCAGCATGCCAAGGAAGACAGGGTCAGCACAGAGGCAGGAGCAGGAAGCTGGAGGGTCACATTGCATCCATACTCAGGAAGCTAAGAATGAACAGGAAGTGGAGCTTCTGTAAAACTTCAAAGTCCATTTTTCTGACTCTTGTTGCAGCCTGCCTGAAAAGCCCCTCCTCCCACCTCACCCATGTTCCCCAGGGACTCCACTTCCTGGTGAGGACCCTTGCTCCCTCTAGTTTTGTTTTTTTGTTTTTTGTTTTTGTTTTGTTTTGTTTTGTTTTTTCTTCCTGTTTCAACTATCGACTCTAGCCCATCCCCATCCCTTGATGTTACCCACTAAGCCATAAGAATACTTTTTTGCCAATATCTTCATTGGCCATACCTGGGCTGGGATGCGGGTGGATGATTTTTACTTTCCTTCCTGCCCTCTGTTTCAGTCTCTCCACACTTACTCTGAGTCCTGCAAGAGTCCCTCTTTCCATTCCTCTGTCGATTCCCTGGGAACTCTGCCTCTCCGTGCGAATTCAGAGTACCACCAGCTTTTACCCACTGCCTCTGTCAGCCTTTCCTTATTCCCTATCCCCGTTCCTTTGTGTCACCTGCTGACCTGACCTATTCTTGCTTAAAATCCAGAGTGGGCAACAGCGACAAAACAATGGGACCCTGTCTTACTCAGGGTTTCCATGGGTGTGAGCAGA
Source organism: Rattus rattus (assembly GCF_011064425.1). Lineage (NCBI taxonomy): Eukaryota > Metazoa > Chordata > Mammalia > Rodentia > Muridae > Rattus > Rattus rattus. Next base: position 19,000,232 of record NC_046171.1, on the reverse strand, counting down.
CACCATGACCAAGGCTCTCCTAAGCACAACATGTAATCGGGGCTGGCTTACAGGGTCAGAGGTTCAGTCCATTATCATCAAGGTGGGAACATGGCGGCATCCAGGCAGGCATGGTGCAGAGGAGCTGAGAGTTCTACATCTTTGTCTGAAGGCTGCAAGCAGAATACTCACTTCCAGGAAGCTAGGACTAGGGTATTAAAGCCCACGTCCACAACTTCACGCCCACTCCCACAAGGCCACGCCCACTCCCACAAGGCCACGCCCACTCCCACAAGGCCATGCCTCCTAATGGTGCCACTCCCTGGGCCGAGCATATTCAAACCACCACAGATACCCACCCGACAAAAGCAAGACCAAATACATCAAGAAACACCTTAGACACCATAACTCTAAATGCTTAGGTCCCAGTGCAAAAACCATAAACATGAGCAGTCAAGACAGTAAGTCAAGACAGAAGCCAGCAATCATAACGCAATCGCTAAGGCATAGACAAGGTCTTCAAAATAGCAATTGTGAATATGTTGAAGGAGAGGACATGAATAAAGGTCTTAATGAAGACTGAAAATACAAAAGGCTTAAATTGGAATTTAACAACAAACACAACATAGAATCACTAAAGAGAATCCAAACAGAGAAAAACAAAAACAAACAAACAACCTTAGGCTGTCGAATGAAAACCTCAGAGGTAAGCCTTGTCATCAGAAAAAGAGAGAATCTCAGATCTCAAAGACAAGGTAGTAGAAATGGCCAGTTCAGTCAAAGAAAAAAAAAAGTTAAATCTTTTTAAATCCCATGCATAAAGCATCCAGGAAATCTGGGACACTGTGAAAAGACCAATCCTATAAATATTGGGGGGGGGGGGGAGAAACCAAGATGGAGGAGAAGGATGAACCAGCCCCGGGTGGCTTTAATAACCACAGGTAGCTATGAATATAAGGGGTGGATTATTATAAAATAATTTGTTTTATCTAGGTGGGCAGTTTATATCAATATCAATTGACCCTGAGTTTACTGTGTGGACGTTTTGTGGGGTGAGAATTTACTGATATAAATCTGCTTGATAAATTACATGCTCTAGAGCTTTGATTTTGTCGGGTTGCAGGGTTTGTGACAGCTAACCGTGAGTTGGTCGCTGATGAGGCTAGCCGTGGTGGAGACCGCCGCAGGGCCCAGGGAGTAGCCGGAGGCAGCATGGGATGGAAATTGGGAACTTAGCGAGTCGCATGGAGACGTTTTGAGAGCTCTGGGTCAGAGAGTCTGCTGAGTATGGCTGACTGAGATGAGAACACCCCACCAAAGCCACGTGGCCTGACAGTGTGGGTGATAGCGAGGAGTGGCGTTTTTTTTTGTTTGTTTGTTTGTTTGTTTGTTTTGTTTTGTTTTGTTTTTATTTACTACTACATGCCAATGGACATATAGAGGGGCAGACTGTGGGAGATTTAATAAGGAGTCCAACAGTTAAAGTGCTTGTTCATGTCAGCTATGGTCCTAAACCTTTACCTCCCTTAACTCTCTAAACGTTATAAGAAAGCAGTGTTTACTTTCTTCCCAAGAGGAAAATGACTATAAGGAGGCTAAGACATCTGTGTGATGACACCCACTCAGGGACTAGAAGAAGTACAGTTCTAAGCATAAACGGTTGGACAATCCTAAGATCTAAGACCACATCCAGAATATTAAACTAACGTTTGTATCCCACATCAGATTCAGAGTCAATTACTGCACACATACCTCCCATCCGACCTTCCCCATGATCCTCTCTGTTTCTTTCTTCTGCCCTCAGAGCAAATACCCCCCCATCCTACTTGGCCCCAAAGGCAGGGATGGATAGATGATAGGGGTGGTGGGTTTCCTGATGGCCGATCTTTACTCGCTCGACTGATTTAGAATCACCTAGGAGATAAGGTAGCACCCTTGTGGATTCAGCTGTGAAGGTTTTACTACAGACAATTAGCTGACAGGGAATGACCTACCTTTAATGTTCGTGACAACATCCCATGGGCTGAGGCCTTGAACAGAAGGGAGAGAAATAGAAGCCAGGTCATCTCAAGCAATTCCTCTTCTCAGATTCTTGGTGCCACCTCTCCTGACATGGAGACCATGAGTAAAAATGAATCCTTCTCCTTTAAGAATTCTTCTCCATCAAGAATTTTGTCAGAGTGATAGGAAAAATAACAATACAGTTTTAACAGGAATCAGATCCTTGAACCTAGCGCGCGCGCACACACACAGACACACACACAAGTAGTCAATGTCTCACTCTTCAGGGCCAATGACAAGGAATAAGAATGAGTCATAAAATGAAAAATGTAAGATTCAAGTCGTAGTTGGGGTTTCTTGGAAGGTTGCAAAGAACCAGGGGAGAGGCCTCAGTTCCCACTGTCTGTTTTGCGTCGTTCTGTACTCTTCAAACTTTCCCTTACCCATAGGTCGCCTGTTCAAAACAGCTAGAAATCCAACTGCTTAATAAAATGGGCTGAGGGCTGGAGAGAGGGCTCAGTGGTTAAGAGCACTGACTGCTCTTCCAGAGGACCTGAGTTCAAATCCCAGCAGCCATCTGTAATGGGATCTGATGCCCTCTTCTGGTGTGTCTGAAGACAGCTACAGTGTACTTATATATAATAAATAAATAAATCTTTTAAAAAAAAATAAAATGGGCTGAACACATAGAGGTAGAATATTAAAGAGTATACAAAGAAAACCAAAAGGACATGGAAAATATATTTGGTTTGTGAACATATTTGTATTTTATCAGAACAAAATACCAGAAGCTTATGTGAGACATAAGCAACAGAAACTGGCTATCTTGCAGTTGTGGAACAACTCTCCCTAAACGCTCTGGAAAAAGAATGATTACGGTCTCTTTCCTGTCCCTGGTAGACTTAGCCACTCATTTGCTCACAGGAAAAGAGGCACGGCATTCTTAGGTCTCTGTGTACCCGTTCCTCTTCATGTCTGACTTGATGTTCACACTTCCTTTTAACCAGGACGCCTACCACAATGAACCGCTCGCTAATGATGTCATCTTGGCTTTATGATTTCCAAGTCAAGTCACGTTCTGAGGTGATGACAAGATCTCAGCGTGTGGATCTGAGGAAACACAGTTCCGCCCATGACGGAAAGCCCTTGCAATGTTCCTGAGAGAATGCTTATCCCACTGACTTGGTATTGTCAGAGGCCATGTGGAGGCATCCCTCAGAATGATAGCTTTTCCTCAGGCCCTTGTTCACTGCTACTCAGTCTGGCTCGCTTGAGACCCTGTCTCAAAGATGGATGATGTTCCCAAGGATGACAGCCAAGATCGTCCTGTTTCCACAGGCATATAAACACGTACACATATGCTTACACACAGAGAAAAGCAAGCACGTGTGCACGCAAGCACACACACACACACACACACACACACACACACACACACACACACCCTAAAGTTAAAATGGTGAACATGGCATGTGAAAGGCACATATTGAATCAGGAAACACATTGCTAGCTGCCCAGCAGTGATGACATGGTTCTGGCTCTGCCTGCCTGCCTCTCTCTCTCTCTATATATATATATATATATATATTGAATAGGCACATTGCTGAAGCTTGGACACATACAAGCAATTTCCTTTCTTGTGCCATGGACACTGCATTTGTGGTAGTGGAAGGAGACCTTGGAGGCGGACTCAGCGTGTGCCTATCCCTAGAATTTTACTTTGTGACTGAACAATACATCCCTCTGAAGAGAGCATTGCCACACGCAGATACAAGGTAATTTCAAAATCATGTTCAACTTACATTTACAAGAGAAGGTCAAGACAAAAGAGTGTTTCCCTTCTGGATGAGACTGAGAGAGAAAAAGACCTGGCCATCATGCTAACAGAGGTGAGTATTCAGGAACAAACCATGAGATTGACATAGCCACACTGTGGACACTGCAACGCACACTTACACACACCCACACACACCACACATGATGCACTTAAAAACTTTACCAGGCAAGCAGAGATTGCGGGTTGAAAAGAGCCAAGAAACTCTGACCTACAGTGGACATCAGGATCTGTACTCTCTTGGACAGTTAACCTTCCCCCATCTCCTCCCAGATTCTCCCTTCCGCCCACCCAATTCTGAGCCTTCTTTCCCTCTCAGAAAACAGATTTTAAAAAAGAAATGAAAAGCACAAGATACACACACACACACACACACACACACACACACACACACACACACACACACACACACAGAGGCCACAGGAAATCAAGAACTGTAATACCCTGGGTGTGACAGCGCACTCCTTTAATCCCAGCACTTGGGAGGCAGAGGCTGGCGGATCTCTGTATGTTTGAGGCTACAAAATGAGTCTGGGACAACCAGGGCTTGTTACAGAGAAAACCTGTCTCAAACAAAACAAAACAAAACAAAAACACAAAAACAAACAAACGAAACTATAATATACAAGCGACAGACCACTAAGATAAATTCCCAAACAAAGGAATAAGAGAAAAACAATCTACAAAAATATCATTGAGCTCATTTTGTGCTGGCCATTACCCACTGCCAGGCATGGGAACTGCCCTTAAATGTGGTTTATATGCCCAGTGGAGACGTCATCAGAGAAAACTGGATTTTTCCTTTGCAAGAGGTTGCCGATTGAAACTAACTCCTGGCTTAGGGTGGGGAGCGCCAGTCCTCTCTCAATGGTGGGATGCCATCGGCTTAGACCTGTGCAGGCCCTGGGTACGCAGCCTCCAACTCTGTGAGCCAGTGTGTGAGTCAGTCCTGTTGCACCAAAGGCATTTCTCCTTTAGTGTGTTCAGGTGACCTTGCAGAATTCCAACAGTACAATCTTGTCATCTCTGATGATCTCTAAACGGATTCTCTTGGGACGTCCAGTGACTCCCAGAAGCCAAGTTCTTTCCCCGGCTTCCTCACACCCACCGGGCACACTGGACACACTTACCCAACCTCCCCAGTCAGCTTCTACTTCTCCCAAATGCCCGATACACTGACAAAGACCAAGCGCGGATGAGTTCTGTAGATCCCCAGTTTGGATCGTGTTCAGCAGTCAGTCATGCAGTGAGCTAATTTGAACAGTTTCCAGTGTGTCTTCTGATGAGTCATGCATCCAAAAGAGGTGGTACCAAAGAAAAACATTTAACGTTCCTCAACAGGGACTCTTTATGTATGGTAAATGGATTCTACATTTTTATTTTTGGATTCAGAGAAAGTTTCTTAGACCATTTCACTTCTAAACAGGTAATATGAGTTCAATTAAGTAAGGATTTTTTTTTTTAATTTTTGCCATTTAAAGTCTCAGCCAGAGCAGAGTTAGTCAGCTAATACATTGCATGTCTCTGGATGTGCAAGAGTTTGAGAAAAGGTTAGGGAAATTAGAGATTAAGTGATATAAGAAAGGTCAACAGGTGGAGTGGGGGAGGAGGAGGAGTGGGATGGGGAGGAGGGGGAATGGGTGGAGGTGGGGAGGGCACTGGGGTGGAGTAGGAGCTCTGGGCTAGAGGCAGGAAGAGGACTGGGTTGGAGGCAGGAGGAGGAGCACTGGGGTGGGGTAAAAGGAGGACTGAGATGGGGCAGGAGAAGGAGGACTAGGATCAGGGCAGGAGGAGGACTGGGATGGGGCAAAGAAGTACTGTGATGGGGGCAGGAGGAGCACTGGGGTGGGGCAGGAGGAGGACTGGGAAGGGGGCAGGAGGAGCACTGGGGTGGGAGCAGGAGGAGGACTGAGGGAGCAGGAGGAGGACTGGGATGGGAGTGGGAGGAGGACTGGGATGGGAGCAGGAGGAGGACTGGGATGGGAGCAGGAGGAGGAGGAGGAGGACTGGGATGGGAGGAGGGGAGGGGAGGACTGGGATGGGAGTAGGGAGGAGGGACTGGGATGGGAGGCAGGACTGGGGTGGACTGGGAGGACTGGGATGGGAGCAGGAGGAGGAGGGATGGAGATGGGGGAGGGAGGAGGACTGGGATGGAGGAGGGAGGACTGGATGATGGGGAGGGGACTGGGATGGGGAGAGGACTGAGGTGGGAGCAGGAGGAGGACTGGGGTGAAGTTGGAGGAGGACTGGGATGGGAGCAGGAGGAGGAGGACTGAGATGGGAGCAGGAGGAGGACTGAGGTGGGAGCAGGAGGAGACTGGGGTGAAGTTGGAGGAGGAGGACTGAGATGGGAGCAGGAGGAGGACTGGGATGGGAGGAGGAGACTGGGGTGGAGTTGGAGGAGGACTGGGATGGGAGCAGGAGGAGGACTGAGATGGGAGCAGGAGGAGGACTGAGATGGGAGCAGGAGGAGGACTGGGGTGAAGTTGGAGGAGGAGGACTGAGATGGGAGCAGGAGGAGGAGGACTGAGATGGGAGCAGGAGGAGGACTGGGGTGAGGATGACCAGAGTAGAACAGGAGGAGGACTAGGGTGGGGGCAGGAGATGGAGAGTGTTTCCAACAAGAAATAGAAGATGGAGCCCTTTGTATGCTGCATTCAGCCGAATATATCACATAGCCCCAACAATGCCAGCTTCTCCATTGCCCCACGGCTGCCCTTACTGTGAGAGCCCATGAGGTGACCCCCTCTTCACATCTTCAGCTCTAAAGTTCTGACTCTTGGACAAGATGCTCACAATCTGGAGTCTGCAGGGGGAAGCAGGAAAGTGGGTGCATCGCCGTGAAAAGCAGGGGGTAGGAAGAGGTAAGAAAGAGTTGGCGGGGGACTGGAGATGGATGGTTCAGCCATAAAGGAATTGCCTTTCAGGTGTGGGAACCTGCATTCGGTCCCTAGAGCCCAGGTGATAAAAATGTCGGACACAGCAACAGGCGCTATAATCACAGCACTGGACAAGTAGAGACAGGAGACGGAAAGGTCCCCAAAGCGCGCAGCACCCACAGTGAAGGGGTTAGGACCGGTGCTTCAAGAGGGAGGTTGTGGAATGGGTAGATGTTGCCATATCTGAAAGAAACTCGAGGCATGTGGTTAACTGAGGTGTACCCACTGTCATCCCAAAGCACACAGAGGCCTCCAGGCTCAGTCAGTACCTCAGTCCGATCTTCTCTGACCTTCTCGCCCCGCCCCCTACCCTAAACTTCTCCAGCGCACGGACTTCCCTTCTCCAGCTGCCCATATAACCCTGCCATTTCTTCCATGGTCTCTCTTGGCTCTCCCGGCTCTCTCTTGGTCCACCTTATCTCTTGCTCTTGCTGGATGGTGAGGGAAGCTTCCCCACCGCCCTAATAGTATGTGTGACCATGTCTGCTAGCAAACCACGCAACACAAGACAAAGGGTCCTAGCAAACCAGTGAGCCTCAGATTGGGCCTGGAACAGGACATTGGTTGTTTCCCCTGTCTTTACTGAAGTCCCCTATGGTACTGGCAGCCTGGTGCCTGCCCAGAGCGACAGTAGGCGAGTTGGTTACTCCGGAGCCCATGCAGACTCCCCATTGGTACAAAAGCTGTATAAAAAATAATTTTAAAAAAAAAATCTACCAACAACAAAACGCTTGCTCCTGGGCAATACAGTAGATCTGCACCTCAAGGCTGGTCTACAGGGTCTGTTTCCTGAGTTGTTGATTCCACCTCACTCCCAGTAAGGATCCCAGTTCCCACATGTACAATGAGATATTCAGTGTAAGTAGCCATTGATTCGCTGGACAAATAAAAGGCTGTGTATGGGGAGGAACCTTAAGCACAAAACCCATTGGGATTTTGAGAGGCTATATCATTTTTCCTGGTAATATTCATCTGGTTCTTTGACCCCTGGGCCTAGAGAACATAGATCATAGTTTTGGGGCAGCTGGTTTGAGCCCCTCTTCCAGAGGGAGACCTATGGGTAGGAGATGTGACCTTTAAAGGTTTATCTAGAACTGAGAAGATTCCGCTAAACCTTCCAGTACGGGCAGGACTAATAGAGAATTAAAACAAGGTCTTCTCGGAACCCTCTCATCCCCGAGAGATAAACCGAGCGTGTGTTTGCGTCTTGAAAAGCCCAAAGGAAGCAAAACGCTGTGTTTTACAGGGTGGAAAAGATCACCATTCTGGCTTATTTACCGTCGCGAAAGTTCTAGCTGCCGCTTTAAAAGCACTCCTCACTAACACTCGGTGCACCAAGTTGATTATAGTTATTATTAAGCTGAAAGGTAAGAAATTGCTCGCAAGAAATCTGCATCCTGTCACGTACCAAAGCCGCACAGATTTGTCCCAGTTCTTTCTCGGGAGTGCAGATAAACACTTTCCCCCAAGTCAGGGGGCTTTTCAACATTTCAATGGCCTAGTGGGAAACCCTTTTGAACCTAGAGGGCAATTATTAAAACTTCAGGTTTTAAGTGCGGAGGGGAGGGGGGGACAGGAAAAAATGCCTGACTGCCAACCCAAACAAGTGAGGTCCAGGGGGACGGCTTAAGTTGTGCATTAAGTATAATCTTTTGGCTTTGACAAGGAGGTGAGGTGACCAAGAATTAGCCATTCAAGTTAGAGCCCTAAGCAGCTTGGCTAGGATGGGACGTAGGCGGCAGCTCCCGGCTCCCGAGAGCTTTCCGTGCAGGGAATCATCTTGAGGCTAATAAAGTGATCTGCTGGAGTGAAGTTGTTTGTTAGTTTGTTTTTTCGAACGTGCACATTTGGGGACTCCCTCCCCCTACCCCAAACTAAAGCATTGACAAAGAGGCATAGAAACCAAGATGAAGTGATCTATAGAATGGCCTCAGAGGACAGGAGTGTGACCTCATCCTCCCGGGCTCCCAACTGTAGCCAGGAGCCCACCTGTCCTTCCTTCTCCCATCAAACCCCTAGGTCTAGACCCACGTTTTCCATGCGTCCCTGATTGACCACAAGGTCTGAATCCATCCCAAGGGAGTAGAACAGCAGAGATGGGTTCCCAGGTATCAGTAAATGTTTCCCAGACCCGGGATTTCAGCAGATACTTGAAACAGTGTAAATCGCATTTAGTGCATTCATTTAAAAAAATTGAAAAATATTTAACACTAGGAAATTCCACTGGGATTCTGAGTAGTGGGTCTTCTAAGCTGTCTGGAAATCTGAGACATCAGCACTCAGACCTCAGCCACGTCCCACGCCCTAGGGTCTGAGCATGCACAGGTCTTACACAGGGTGTAGGTTCTAGGAAGCTTAGACAGGTCCAGTGTGTTGTTTGTCTTCGGCGGCCAGCAGCGAGGAAGCTGCTGCACCCCCAACAAGGTTTGTTAGGTCCCACCAAGGTTTGTGGCTTCTGGGATGCAGATGGATAGAGGACTCTCTGCCTAGGTGAGGAGAGACTGACTCCCAGGCGTAAGTGTTGGACCACACTCAGCTCTTCCTCTTTTTTTTTTTTCTTTTTTATTTTATTTTATTTTATTTTTTTATTAACTTGAGTATTTCTTATTTACATTTCGAGTGTTATTCCTTTCCTGGTTTCCGGGCCAACATCCCCCTAACCCCTACCCCTCCCCTTCTTTATGGGTGTTCCCCCTCTCAATCCTCCCCCATTGCCGCCCCCCCCAACAATCACGTTCACTGGGGGTTCAGTCTTAGGCAGGACCCAGGGCTTCCCCTTCCACTGGTGCTCTTACTAGGCTATTCATTGCTACCTATGAGGTCAGAGTCCAGGGTCAGTCCATGTATAGTCTTTAGGTAGTGGCTTAGTTCCTGGAAGCTCTGGTTGGTTGGCATTGTTGTTCATATGGGGTCTCGAGCCCCTTCAAGCTCTTCCAGTTCTTTCTCTGATTCCTTCAACGGGGGTCCTATTCTCAGTTCAGTGGTTTGCTGCTGGCATTCGCCTCTGTATTTGCTGTATTCTGGCTGTGTCTCTCAGGAGAGATCTACATTCGGCTCCTGTCTGCCTGCACTTCTTTGCTTCATCCATCTTGTCTAATTGGGTGGCTGTATATGTATGGGCCACATGTGGGGCAGGCTCTGAATGGGTGTTCCTTCTGTGTCTGTTTTAATCTTTGCCTCTCTCTTCCCTGCCAAGGGTATTCTTGTTCCCCTTTTAAAGAAGGAGTGAAGCATTCACATTTTGATCATCCGTCTTGAGTTTCATGTGTTCTAGGCATCTAGGATAATTCAAGCATTTGGGCTAATAGCCACTTATCAATGAGTGCATACCATGTGTGTTTTTCTGTGATTGGGTTACCTCACTCAGGATGATATTTTCCAGTTCCAACCATTTGCCTATGCTCTTCCTCTTAAGGGATGTCCATGTGGAATGTTATTCAGAACCCCGCTGCTCCTAAGAACTGCAAGGTGGCCACCACCCCTTCCCAGCCCAGTGAAGAAACTCACTCCACCCCATAATTTAAAAGATGCCTTTGTTTTCTCCAGCCCTAAGCAAAGCAGAAGAAACCTGGACACCTCCTTGAAATGAGAACAGGGAGAACATAGAGAAATGAAGGCCGGACTGGAGAGATGCTTTTGCGGATGACCCAAGTTCAGTTCCTAGAACCCATAGAGGTGGTGCACAGTCACCTGTAACTCCAGCTTCAAAGGACTGAATGCTTTCCTCTGGCTTCTGCAGCCACCTGCACATATGTAGCATGAACCTATAGACATACAATACATACATACATACATACATACATACACACACATACAGACACATACATACACTCACACACATACATAGACACATACAGACACACACAGAGACAGACAGACAGACAGACAGGCACGCGCGCGCACACACACACACAAATAAAGGGAACACAGTTGAGGGATCCAGGAGAAAGGAGGAGGGAAAGGAGGAGAAGGAGAGAGACAGAGAGAGAGAAAGAGAGAGACAGAGAGAGGGGGAGGGAGAGGGAGAGAGAGAAAGAGAGAGGGAGAGAGACAGAATAGCTACAACACTGATCTAATATCAGACCAAAGGATCTCATGCATTCAGAATCCCTCTTGATATTGGTGAGGAGGGAAAAACTATCCCTCTACAAACTATTCCGTGGACGCTGGAATTGGAGCGTCACTGTGGTAAAGCCAGAGAACGTAAAAATAAATTCTCTTTCCAAACGTCTGCAATCCTTTAAGAAGCAGCGGCTGTGTGTGGTGGCACATGCTTGTCCCTCTACTTGGGAGCTGAGGGGGGGGCTGTGGGAGTCCTCGGCCTGCCTACTGACCAGCAGAGCACCCCTGACAACTATTTGTAGCCTACCAACCCGAATGCAAGGCTTCTGCGACTTCCACACATGCCAGTGAATTTTCCTACTATTAAAAGGATTAAAGGAAGGGCTGTGGATACTTCACGCAGGGATTAAATTCGAATATGACTTATTTGTAAGGTTTTTTTCCTCTTGTGATTCTTCAAGTTCATTGTTCATAGATTTTTTTTTTGTTTTGTTTTGCTTTAATCCGATTTGGTACTTGGGAAGCACTTTCAAAGCTCGGAATTTTACAGGAAAATTCCATTGTGAGCTGTCAATTTCACCAGGATTGAGAGGACTTCAGTTTTTAGGAGTTACCTCCAAGGCCTTGGAGTAACTGTCACAGGTTGGCAATAGAGGTGGGTGTCTTGTTGTGATGTGCCCCGGGAGGAAGACTGACGTGGAACCCTGGGAGGATACAGGTCTAGACAGGCCCTAACGCCTGAGTCGCATATGGCGCTTCCTCAATGATGTCATCCCACTGTGGACTGAGAGGTCTTTCCTCACGACAGATCTTACACAGGAGCTCAATTCTGAAGGGCCTGCTCTCCCTGATGCTAACTTTCTTTACCTCCTGTATCTGCCTGGAGACAGCCAATTCAGTTCTACCAGGTCCCGCGAAGGAGACCGGTTGGCCAATTCAGCTGCCATTCATTACACGCCATCACCCTCAGCTCCTGCCCACTTTGCTAAGATTTTAAAATGTCACGTTGTCCGTATGAGGGCTTTCTATGCTGGTACGGTGTGTTCACTGTCTGCATGTCTGGTAGAAGCTTCTGTTCCAGCAGAAGCCAGGAGGGGGCGCTGGATCCCCTTCGACTGGAATAATAGATGGTTGTGAGAGGTCATGTGGGTGTTGGGAACTGAACCTCCGTCCTCTGTAAATGCTTTTACAAGAGTTCTGAACTACTAACTCATCTCTCCCGCTGTCCCCTCCCACCCCACCTCGGGTTTGATGCTTGATTGGTTGTTGTTGTGGTTGCTTTGAAAGATGGTCTCTCACCGGCTGCCTAAAAGCCCCAAGGATCTGCTTGTCTTTGCCTCCCTAGAACTGGGACTATACGTGCAGGTCACCATGCCTAGCTCTTTGCTTGTTCATTTAACTGTTGATTCTGTGGATTGAGCCATTCACTAATAGATCTATTTCCCCAGCCCCGACGCGAGCCACTTTTGACTCTGCAACTTTTAACATAAAATTGAATGTCTTCCAATACGGCCATGGCTTTCTACTCACCACAGATTCTATTATTTCTGATTGTTTGCCTCTGGCTAGACTCACACGTTTATGATGTTTGCCAGGCCCCAGGGACATCTGAGTTCATGGATTCCTGGCCTGTGTGTACAGTCAAGATGCCTCTGGGTTTACCTGGTTAATTAGAATTCCAAGGTTTACGCTGTCCTTGGAAGTTTCATACAATGGGAGGCCACACTTCTTGCTTTTAGCTTTATCTGTACCTCTCGTGGGGGGTATATAGCCATCTGTGCTGCGGCATCATTTTGCAGTGTTCATTGACACATACCATTGTATCGATCCAGACCAGGGTTCAGGGAATAACCTTTAACGAGTGCAGGACTTGGATCAGTTTGCCACAATGGTCCAAAGAACAAATAGTGTTCTCCGCCTTATCCATTGCTATGGCCTCTTGAGATATACTTGCTTCTCAGCAAATCAGACAAGTTTGGTGATATTTTGATTTTTTTTAAAATCACATTTAGGTACAAGGAAAGAAGTCTAGACTACATGAGACTCTTTTTAAAAGAATCGTCCTTTTGGCTGAAGCCCCTGCGGGGAGCGGAACATGAGAAGGAATGTTTGGACACGTTTTTTCTTATTCCCGCCTCTTCCGGCCTTTGTCCTATGGGCTGTCTGATGAGTTAGTTGCTTGTTGCCCGGGTAACAAAGCCCAGCCTACCTGTCTAGGTGATGGCCCCACCTCTTGGGAAACCCAAGAGTTTACCAGACCCTTTCCATCACTGAGCCAGCAAAGGCCTTGACCGTGGAGAGTGTAGCTGGTCTGCAGAACGGATGATAAATCATGGGAACGGCGTGATTTAAATGAGGATCTACAATATCGTTTCTCAGGTCAGAGACGGAAATGACATTCAAGCGCAGGTCGCCCTCAAGCCTTTCATCCAGTTCGAACCCTCGTTGTCCCCTATTAAAGGTCATACACGTCGCCCCGTTTCTCTAAACTATCTCAGTTGGCGCATGTTTATCCGGGTGTGTGTCCGTCCGCTCCCGCTCCCATCTGGGTGTAATTTTCCATCGTCTCCTCCACGAGCTGCATTTTCTTCTTTAATTCTCCCTCCTCTAAACCCACTTCTGTGGATCTTGCCTTCACATTATACCACTCAAAGCCCCAGCTGGAAGGAAGTGCCTCTGAATGGAGTCCAAGAACGAAACAAAGCCGATGGGAACCAGATGCCATTTCGGTCATCTCCGTGTGAGTCACCGTTCCTCCTGGAAAGTGCCGAACTCAATTCAACCGGCATTTCATCTTAAGCTCAGCAGACAGAAAGCGTCCCTCCACACGTGGATGCTCCCACCCGTCCTCACAGGCCCGTGGATTGGAATTTTGCATCCTGCGAGTGTTCATAGAGCTCTAGCAATAACGGATAAATATTTATTAGGGAGGGTTGAGATCCAACATAAGATGGTCATTTCCTTCGCGGGTCGTTTGCCCACTCTGATTCCACTCACAGCTACTGTCCTCCGCCAACCGCCCTTAGGGATTGAGATGAAACACGACAGTTTGATAAGTCTATACCGGTTCAAATTGTTCAGGATTAAAATCAATAAACAAACAAACAAACAAGACAGTACCATCCAGAGGTTAAAGTCATGTGATCTTTGTGTATAATGTTTCCTATTGTAAAATGTAACTTCGACTGAGTGCTATGTGGTAAATCATATTAGCCCCAGAGTTTGAATCATTTATTGTTTCAAGCAGAGAAACTAAGACACTGATAAACACTGAGCTCATCTTACCTCCTAAACTGAAAGACAAACCCCCTACCCCCTTCTCTTTTACAATGGCTTTGAGAAATGACTCTCAAAGTTCTTCTGGAGGGAATTCCGTTAACACAGTGGCAAAGAGAGGCAAATGACACTGGGGTGACCGGCAACCCAAGGAGACTGTCCAGGAGAGAAGACGCTTGCAGCACAAGCCTGAGGACCAGGATTCGATGGCCCCTGAAGCTCATTTTACCGTGGAAGGTCTTGGATCACAAAGTTGTCTTCTGACCTCTGAGTACAGTGGGACACCTGTCCCCCTTGATAATGATACTTTTTAAAATTTAAGTATAGTTATTATAGGTCACATATATGATATGTATTTATGGGTAGAATGCAAGAATATGTAAGTATAATTGTCATATATGTGACATTAGATATGTGACAAAATTAAATGTCATCTAAAGCCTAGTTCATGTGGATATGCTTGTGTGACACATACATCCTCACATGTACAAATTACGCATGTGTCCAAAATGGCTGACTACACACTTACATTTGTCTACACTTCCTTTCAAAATTCTGCCGGAGCATCCATAAAGACAATAAAATGGAAACCAAACGAAGACAAAGCCAGAGCGATCGGCAGATGTTTGGTGATCTTCCGGGAGATGGAAAAGGAAGCAACAGTTATTGATGTGCAAAAAAGGAGTGGGGCGCTCAGGAACCCAGAGCTGCCCAGAAGGTTGCTGGGAAGTGGGAGGTCATCTTTGCACGGGAGTCTGAAGGCCTCTGCAAAGGTGGTTCGCCAGCGGCTTAGACCTGGACTGTACAGGGAAGCCAGATGATGGGGCAGGAAACTGCGGGTCAGCTAGGAAACGCCTCTCCTGCCTTCCTCACCCAAACCACACATATGGACTAGGTTTAAGATTCAGCGCCTTCCTTCTCTCCCTAGGATCTGCCCAGTGTGGGCTGGAGAGATGGCTTTGAGGTTGAGTGCAGTTACTGATCTCCCAGAGGATCTGGGCTCAGTTCCCGGCACCCATGTGAGGCAACTCACAACTATGCCTAACTCAGAGCTCTGCACCCTCAGCCACCTCCATGGGCAGCCATGCACCTCTGTGGCATGCAGATGCGCACAAATGCACGGTTTTAAAGACTCGTATTTTTTTTTAAAGATCCTCTCCATGAAAATAAAGCCTTTTCTTGAGAAGAACAAAAGTTTCGGAGTGTGGGAGGTTCACACATTACATAAAGTCTCTCTCTCTCTCTCTCTCTCTCTCTCTCTCTCTCTCTCTCTCTCTCTCTCTCTCCTTTATTTGCATTTTGTCCAGGAAGAGCCATCTACACCCACCCCCACACGTGTTAAATAAATAAATAAATAAATAAATAAATGTAATAAAAATGTGATTGTAAAAACAAGTCCTGGAGGTGAGGATGAATGGAGAGGGTGATCATTTGGGGGGCGGGGGAGTGGAGGTGGGGTGAGAGAGGGCTGGGAGGAAAATGGAAATCTGCAGGGGGTGGGGAGGGATGATGGGGAATGGGAGTGGGGGGAGTAGGGGGTGGGGTGGGTAGGGAGTAGGGTGGGGTGGAAGTGGGAGTGTGGTGATGATTGGTGGTGCAGGGTAGGAGGGGAGTGGGGAGTAGGGTGTAGGGGGCATCGCTGGTGAATAGCTGTAGGCCTGGGACAAGAGAGGATACAGAAGTATAAAGGGATGACCATAGCTGAGATTCCTACCAGATGGGCATATAAAGACTGAAGTGGCCACCGCCTGTAGCCAGACAGGACTTTCAGGAGAGGGAGAGGGCCATCAACCCACCCACAAAACCTTCAACCCAAAATTTGTCTTCCCTGCAAGATGTGCTGGGATAGAGATGGAGCAGAGATTGAGGGAACGGCAAAACAAGGACTGTCCCAACTGAAGACCCATCCCGTGTGAGAGAGCCAACCGCTAACACTATTAACGATACTCTGCCATGCTTGCAGACAGGAGGCTAGCACAACTGTCTCCTGAGAGGCTTCATCCAGTAGCAGATGAAGCCAAACACCAGGTGGAGCTCAGGGAGTCTTTTGCAAGAGGGCAGAAGTGAGCAAGTCAGAGGGGTCAAGGACACCATAAGAAGACCCACAGTGTCAACTAACTAGGGCCATGGGGGCTCACAGAGGCCACCAACCAGGGAGCAGGCAGAAACGAGACCCGGACCCACTACACATTTGTAGCAAAAGTACAGTTTGGTCTTCATTGTTGTCTCAGTCTCTGTTTCCTGCCATTGGATCCCCTCCCCTACCTGGACTGCCTGGTTGGGCCTCAGTGGGAGAGGATGTGCCTTATCCTGCTGGGACTAGAAACCCTAATGTGGGGTGGTACCCAAGGGGGGCGGTCTCCCTTTCTCTGAAAGGAAGGGGAGGAGACAATGGGAGGAGGGATTTGTAAGGGTGGGAGTGGGAAGAGAAGCGGGAAGGGGCTGTGATCAGAATGTAAAGTGAGTAAAAAAACGAGCAAACAGAACAAGTCCGGTCATGCTGACAGCAGATTGCCATGTCTCGTGCTTGCCGTGTCTCCTGTCGAGGGATTGGCGTATACCGTGGAGTGTGTAAACATGCTTGGTAATGCTCTTACAATAACAAAACAACATTGTATTCCTCCTTCCTCATTTCCATGGCTGGCAGGATACTTTATAGCAAACCTGTGTACCTTTCCTTGGCCCATGAGACGTCAGCAGGCGGCACGGAGCACAGGCTAATGCATTTTTGCCTAGCTGGTTTTGTGCCTCCCTTTGAACATCCGTCAGGAAGTGGCTGACCCCTAGAGGAGCATGGGAGAATGAAGCACAGCTTTGTGATTTGACAGGCTGATCCAAGTTCCCCAGAGGTGCAAACAGCCCTAGTTAAGATCAGTACCTCAACCAGCTGACTCTGACCAATCTGTAGATAAATGAACTAAATAAATAACGGCTAAAACACTAAAGAAAGTACAAATAAAAGTGTGTATACATGTGCAACCTCACTAGGCTGTCTTCGGTAGCTTTGAGTTAGTGTGACAAAATGCTTGAGGCTAGATAGTATGTAAAGACGAAAGGTTCATTTAATCCATGGTTCTGAAGACAGATGAGGACTACCCCAGCATCTGCTTGCCTTTGGCAAGAGCCTTATAATAGATAACAGGACAGATTGTTGGGACACATGCAGAAGAGAAATTCAGAGACATTCTCAGCTTACTTAACACAACCAATTCTTGCAGAAACTAATCTAGTTTCATGAGACCTGATCCACCCCCTTGAGACATTAATCTGTTCATGGGGATGAAGCCCTGTAACCTAATTAACTTCCCGTAGGTCCCACATCTGAAAACTTCCCCCACCTAGCTCTT
Source organism: Rattus rattus (assembly GCF_011064425.1). Classification (NCBI taxonomy): domain Eukaryota; kingdom Metazoa; phylum Chordata; class Mammalia; order Rodentia; family Muridae; genus Rattus; species Rattus rattus. The sequence goes on along the minus strand of NC_046171.1, from coordinate 18,982,794 downwards.
ACCACATTGAACAGGGACCTTTGAGGGGAGGGGGAAGGCCCATTAACCTCAGCCATGATTTCTATCCCGGTAGTCGGAGAGCACACGAAACTATGACCTCCACAGCAGAAGTCACCATCAAGAATTTAAAGACAAGACTCTCAGACTGAGGCCAGCTGGGCAAACATGGAATCCTGCCCTTTCTCATACCTGACTTCAGTTGTCCTATACCACTTCTCTCTTTGATCTCACCTTTGTTCCATTCTGACCGTTCCCATCAAGTTGATTTCCCATCAAGGTAATTCTTTTTCACACTCGCTACAAGAAGCCTGCTCATTGTTGATGTAGGTACCCAGCAGAAGAGCTGAGTACTTAGAAAATGTTGGTGGAAGATATACGCAGCCTATTTTGCATGGTGTCAAATGTTAAACGTAAGTAAACCAAGAAATACAGATGTGGCCATAGCTTTATTGATCTCCTCGGGGTTACCTAAAGAAGGATGCTCAGTAGTGGAGTGCTTGCCTTGTGTGTTTGAAGACCTGTTTGGACCTCCAGCACTACAGGAAAATGATATAAATACCAAGGGGATGAAAAGATTGAGATGAAATGGATGATCGAGAAGCAGAACTGATGTCATACATAAATTGACTTTTCCCTGTGCTTACATCAGGAATTATGACACAGGACTAGAACGGCTACTTTTTAACTTACGTAGAGTCACACCGTAAAAAAGGCAGCCTGATTGGCCTTCAAATTCACATGAATTAAAAGCAAATTAACTTAAGTTTGCAATGTTGACCCTTGTTCTTGGGAGTAGCGTTTGTAAAGCTCAGCAGCTGGTGTCCGCTGCACCGGATGTCCGCTGCACCGGATGTCTCGGGTACAATACTTTCTCCATCATGTTCAAAGTTTAGTTGGAAACAATGTTCACTGGTGTGTGTGTGTGTGTGTGTGTGTGTGTGTACACGCAAAGGCAATGAATCAACCAGAGTTCCAAACTGCAAGACAGCAGTTTGAGCACATAGACCCCCAGAGATGAACTTTGTAGGTTCAAATCTCGGCCCTAATGCAAGTTGTCATTGTTCTTTCTGCATTTGTATTCATGTATGTGCAGAGAAAACATAACAGGCTAATAATGTCTATACATACACATGCAGTTTACCTTGAGCTTCTAAGAGTACCTAGCATGTGGGGCTTGCACAACAATGCATGTGTTTCAGCTTTTGTTTTTAGAGACAGGGTTTCTCTGTGTAGCCCTGGCTGTCCCGGAACTAACTAAGTCACTCTGTAGACCAGCCTGGCCTTGAACTCAGAGATCTGCCTGCCTCTGCCTCCAGAGGGATTAAAGGTATGCACCACCACCACCAGCCAGTCAATCATGCATATTTTTATTGTCTATCCTATAAGCCAGACTTTATTTTACCACAGGCCCATAGTTTGAGTAAACTATGTGTCTATGAGATTTATATGTATTGAACAGGTGCTATTGAATACCTTCTATATCAGGCCCATACATTTGTATATAGATCCATAACTTTTTCGCAGGAGAAAACACACTGTCATTTTCTGTTTCTGCACATTTCTGAAGTTTCTATATTTCTACCATGATTATATATTGTCTTGAAAAAAAGAATGTGTATTTAAAGACACTAACGTATTCTGCAGCAAATAGCATTCTACAGCTGTCTGAGTTCCATGTGCTGGCCGATAGTCCCCCCTACCCCCCAAGAGCTCCTACGTGCTATATCTGAGTCATTGGCTTGGCAGATTCTGTCCACAGGGGCCCATTAGATAATCTATGTGATTAGCTAATCAGGGCTTCGTGACCTCTTTCCCGGACTGTTACAAAATCCTCCTGGCAGATCCTCATCCCAAGTCCAACCCTACCCCAGCCTCCTGGTGCTGTCTCCACAGTATTGCCGGTGACCTGGGGTCTCTCAACTCTCTGCATGGCTTTCTGCTCAAAACGTGGTGAACTACGGTTCACAGCATGAGCCACTCAGTCCTTGCCGGTCTTTCCAGAACCAAGTTCTCCAAGCCATTCTGTATCTGTGATACTTCCTAATGATAATTGGCTTAACAGGGTCTAGAGCAGTGGTTCTCAACCTTCCTGATGCTTCGACCCTGTAACACAGTACCTCATGTTGTGCTGACCCCCAACTGTAAAATTAGTTGTGTGGTTACTTCATAATGGAATCATATGTAAATATCGGTGCTTTCCGATGGCCTTAGGTAACCCCTGTGGAAGGGTCATTCAACGTCCCTCAGGGAGCCACGACCCATGGATTGAGAACCACTGAGCTAGGCTCACCTGAGAACCCTCTGTGCATGTCTGTAAGGGACTAACCGAGGTGAGACCCCACACTAAATGTAGGCAGCACCACTGGATGGGCTGGGTCCCTAAACTTAATAAAAAAGAAATATCCAAGCTTAGTTCTACCTTTCTTTTCTCACTGCTTCCTGACTACAGGTGCGGTGCGACCAGTCACTTCCAGTTCCTGCTACTAAGCCCTTCCTCCCTTACGTGCTTCTTTCAAGCATCAATTGTCTAAGATTCTATCTAAGTCTTTACTCTCTGCAGCAAAGAAGAGTCTATCTCCCCCTCTACCATCTCGGTCTCCAACAAGAAGTCTTGAAACACTGACCACCATTGCCCAAAAGTCCAGAGCTCCCACAGCTGGACCTCTATCCCACATCCAGCTGTAGAGAACAGCAGTCAGGTGTTTACAGCCCTCGTTTGACCTCGATTGCATGGTCCTGGAGCAGGTGGCACCCTTCTTATGCATAGCCAAGATGCTGACCTCCAAATAATGCTCCAAAAGGATGAACTTGGAGAGAGCACATTTTTAGTAATGTTTTACTAAAAAAGAGTGTTAACCATGCTGGGACTTGAACCCAGGCCCTTATGCATGCCAAGTAATCACCCTACCCACTGAGCTATATCCCCAGCCCTAAATGAATCTTTGAAAGTATATTGTTATGCCATACAGACTCCGTTTTAAAAAACATTATGCTTATTCCGTGTGTGTGTCTGTGTGCTTGTTGGGGTTCAAAAGATAACTTTCAGGGAACTGGTTGTCTTTCTACTATATGGAATCCAGGGATTGAACTACAGTCATTATGCTTGGCTGCAAGCTCCCTCAGCCACAGAACCACCTTACAAATCCAGTTTCCGTTTAATGAGCCGTGGAGACATCCCTTTTGGTAGCTACTTCCTTGACAACAGCCAATATTCACAAGTACCTAACGTTCTTCATAAGGCACATGTGACAGCCACCCTGACCTCCTCGGAGAACTGGAAACTTTACCAATGATGTCCCATAAATAAAAGTGACCCTGTGGGGCTGTGAGCCCAAGAGAACAGGGCTTAGAATTCCTCCTGCTTTCAACCACAGTCTCTACAGCATGAACAACATCTCTTCTGTAAAGCACCAGGACACAGCGGTGCTGACACAGTATAGGTTGCTAAACACAAATTATTTTGATGTTTCCAAATACCTTCACAGTGTCCCAATTCATTTCCTCAGGGAGAGTTTTCTAGAGACAAACTTATTTTGAAAAGGCAAGATGCAACACCACGGTTTTAGATATGCAATATCCAATAATTCTACTGAATAGACCGAGTAACTCCACATTGCTTTCTTTTACTCTCTTACGGTCACCAACATTTACATAACTTAGAAAATTCTACTAGGCTGGTGAGCTGTCTCAACCAGCAAAGGTACCTCTCACACAACCTGGGTTCAGTCTCTGGAGCCCATGTGGTGGGAGGAGAGAATCACCCTTTCAAATCGTCCTCTGACCTCGACACATATACCCCACCCTATACACAAGTAAATAAATCTTTAAAAATAAAGACTGCAAAGTCGTTACCTGAGAGCAATTAATTCCCTTTGAAGGATCCTTCCCAACCTCCAGCAATTTCCTCGATCCCTGGTACAAAGCTGGCCCTTTCTGAGGAGCCCAACCAAATCTGCATGTAGCCAGGGATGCTGAGGTCAGGATTCTTGAAGGATCTCTGCAAGAATACTGTTTCCTTCCTCCACTGTGAGCTTTCTTTTTTAATATATATATATATATACATATATATATGCACATGTGTATATGTATATATGTCTATGCACATATGTCTATGTTTGTCTATATATGTACATATATATGTGTATATGTATACATACATGTGTATACATGTGCAAATGTGTGCATATGTATATATGCATGTATATATGTATGTATGCATATGTGTGTATAATTTATGTGTATATGTCAATGTACATATATGTATATGTACATATGTGCCTACATACATATGTGAATATGTATATATGCATATATTTGTACAATTTATATGTATGTGTACATATATGTGTATGCATATATGTATGTGTATGTGTACATATATGTATGCGTGTATATGTAAATCATCTTCATTATATATAAATTCTTTGAGAATTTTAAATATTCTTGCAATTTATTTTTACCATATGCATCCACCCTAGTCTTCCCCTAACTCCTATCAAACCCATTCTTCACCCTCCCACCTCTTCCCAACTTCATATACTCCTTTCTTTTCTCTCTTTTTCTCATATAACCCAGAGTTGGACCTGTGCTCTCCCTATATCTCCTAATCTTTTTAAAACAGCTTTCAGGGATCTGACTCAGTAACACAGACACACTCTTCCTGGCACGGGAAGATTTCGGCTAACCCCTGAGATAAACAGCGGGCCAATCACCACGATTGCCTGCGAAACTGAGTTTCCGCATTGGCAAAGCAGAAACAATGGCTTTCTCCTGGTTGCTTGAGAGCGCGTAGTGGGGCTCCTGTAAACAAACCTGGGGCTAAGGGCGAGTATTACTTTGATTGTTCAGTCTTCATCCTTAATCCAGAGTGAAGAAAGAAAGTGACTCATTCTGTCACCTACGACAGGACAGTCCTTCATTGTGGAATGTGGGCCGTTGGGAACGGCTTGAGTCCAGTTCTGAGAGGCTGAACTTCTCAGCTGGGTGCAGTGAGCTGTCTGTGCCAGTCTCCTCAGGCGCAAGAGAAGTCCTTCGGGAGACAATGGTGGCCATTGTGGAGCTGGGGTGTGGCGAGAGGGGGAATGTGGGTAACGCCCACTGAACCTTTGCCAAGGACCTGCATGGCAAGCAAGGGCAGTTTTTCCTAGGATTCTTTTCTGATTAAGAAGTGGGAACGAAGCTAAAAGACTTGTTCCTCCCGAGGCATGGAAGCCTCAAATCTCTCCAGACAGGTGGCCAAGCCTCAGCGGGTCACGACACATGGATGCTGGGACCTCTGCCCTAGTTTCCACTTCAGTGTTTTTTTTTTTTTAACTGCCGTCGACCCTAGCCCTGGTCCCCCACTGAACAAATCCACCCATGAAAGAGTGAGCCAAGCTTCACCTCTCTGCCAAGCCATGAGGACCCTTGAGGCCAAATTAAACAAGCTAAGGATGAGTAGCCCAAATTGGGCAACTCGTGCGAGGGAGCAAGAACAGGCGGGGGCTGGCACAGCAAAACAATGGCTTCAAGGGGTGACACGAAGAGTCAGTGGCTGGATACCAAAGAAAAGGGAACCGGGCTGGGAAAGGTGGGAAATGGAGAGGCAGTAGAAAAAGACGTGACACAATGCCTCATGTATTTGGGGCGCTCATTGTTTACCCTGCCTCGATCTGTTTGTGGCCAGTGTTTTCTGGGTAATATTTGAACTACAGCTCAACTGGGCCAAGGGTGGAAGAGCCTCTAAGTTGGTGGTTTTCAATCTGTGGGTCGCAACCCGTACATACCGAATATACTGTATATCAGATATTTACACTATGACTCATGACGGTAGCAAAGTTACAGTTTCGAGGCAGTAAGGAAAATAATTTTAGGTTGGGGGTGTCACTGTAACGTGAGGAACTGTATTAAAGGGGTACAGCATTAGGAAGGTTGAGAACCACCGCTCTTAGTACACAGGCTGTGTCGTGTGATGCTGTCCCCAGCTGGGAGACACTAACCAATCTGCCCATTGTATTACGGCCGTCAGCCTTCTATAGTGAGTGGTTTGTTTCAGAAAAAGATCCATGTGATACCCGCGGCAAAGTGAACTCTATGTCAGGGGGCTGTGCATTTCCTAAGAAAGAAGAATTTTTCGTGTCTTTTTTTTTTTTTTTTTTTTTTTTTGAGCTGGGGACCAACCCAGGGCCTTGCGCTTGCTAGGCAAGCGCTCTACCACTGAGCCAAATCCCCAACCCTTTCGTGTCTTTTTTTTTTTTTCATTTCATTTTCCAAGAACAGTATCCAAGAACTGTTAACTTAGGCAGAAAGGATGTGTTTTTGTATACCCTTCCCAGATCCGTTTTTTTTCAGCATCTTCTCTCACATGCACGGTGTGGCCCTGGCTCACTGTCACTAGGGCTTTCCGTTCGTTCCTGAGCTCGTTTTCTTTCCTTCTGCTGGCTTCATTTAGGGTTACATGCATCAGCAGAACAACAGCAGTTCACAGCACACCCCTCCAATGTGAGGCTCGACTCTACCCCATGAAGCTACCTGGCTCTGTGTAGAATTGAAATGAAGGACCTTACATTCAACAACTGTTAAGGATGCCCTAGAGCAGGAGGGCACGTGGGGAGCATGTCTGAATATAGAGACCTGCTTCAGGGGACAGGGGACAGGCCTACGAAACCCGCCCGATGCCCCAGACTTACCGAGCCACTTATGAACACCACACTCACCTATCCCCTTCTCCTGATCTTTAAATGGTGGACAATAATAATACCTGTCTCATAGCACTGTGGAGTGATTAAACTAGATATTAGTGCTTTGGACAGGGCAGGACACGTCAAGGGCTTAAGTATGATTAGCCGGTATTATAGCCCAGATCCTGTTTGTAGACCGAGAATCTTCACATCCTAATAAAATGATCAACTGTGAGTAAGAGGTAGATGATGCAGGCAGAGCGATCATATCTGTGGGTTTTTTTTTTTTCTTTTTTTGCTTAAATTTGAATCATCAGCACTAGAGAAGTTTAGTGTAAGTCGCCCAAGTGGGCCCTTCATTCCTGCATTCACATTGCTTAGGAGCAGATCCAGTCAGATAAAATTGAAATAGAAACTGAAGAAATGTAAAGGCTAGATGTTCTATGGAAATTGTATCAGGCTAACCAAAGCAGTGGCCTGACTAGCATTGTGAGTCTTGGATCAGCCTGTGCTGTATAATGAGGCCTGGTCTCAGGACCAAAAGGCAAAGGAAAAGGTACCAAGGACACTCTTGAAAGGCAATCACATCCATCCCTAACTGAGGAGTTATGGACAGTGATAGCTTCCAGATGGGAAAGAGTTAGATTTATCTAAGTCTGTTTCTCGGTAGGTTAAGCATGCTCTAATGGACCACCCTACAACCAGGAGTGTATGGGTACCACAGATTAGAGTGAATGGGTTATTTTAAAAGGAAGGGCAAAAAGTTGGAGAGATATGGAGGGCGAGTATATGTGGGAAGAGTTAGGGTTGGGGTGAATATGATAAAAAATATTAATAAGTAGAAAAAAAGAGGAAAAGGAACAAGAAATTTGATGTAATTTACTGAATATCCCCCCCCAAAATACCTTGAGCAACATAGTGTACTATACAGCTGGGTGCTTTCCCATGTGATCATGAGGCTACAGGGACCTTTGGCTGGCTGTGGCCAACCAGCACAAAGAAAGCATCATACTCTATAAGGCTAGCCCAGGAAGAGATCAACGTTCAGAGTCCAGAGTTAAAATGTCTAGTGATCGCACGTCACTTTTACATCATAAAGTGGTAAAAGAAAAGAGAACAAACCCACCTTGGTCCTCCGTGGGGCATTGAGAAGCACACATATAATTCCAGTTCTCTGGGGATGAGGCCGGAGGAGCAGGAGGCCAGCTAGGACTACATCGTGAGTTCTAGGTCAGCCTGGGGCATATAGCAAGACTTGTTTCTGTGTTGTTGTTTTTTTTTTTTTTAAGATAAGTACATTACAAACAAAAGCAAAGAATCTTGTACTTTTATAAAAAATTTGGAAATCAAGAATTAAGTTAAAAACTGTATCATGAAATAATCTTGTAATACAAAAAAAATACAGTAAATTTTGAAATGAAACGAAAGAAACAGTAACATAACCTCGTAGCTTGGTCAAATCTTATCATCTTTATGTGTCTAGAGTTTTATTGTAAGATATGAAACACAAAGAAAACAGCTCTGCAAAATAAGTGCACTGTTTAATAAGGTAAACACTGCTCTAACCCGGGTGGGAACTAGAAGGAGGACTTGGGTACTCACACTGGAGCTCCCTTGGACCCCGTCTCTCTGCAGGCCCTCCCTCCACTGAGATGCAGTCGCTATTCTGACTTGTATAGAATTCGCCAGGGAGGGATGTCCATTATAACCCAGACAAAGAGGGAATCAGAAACCAACCCTGAGCATATAACAGGAAAGTAACACAATGGATAAACAGCACCCTATGCGGAAACCAAGATGGAGGAGGAGCTATTTCCCTTGGGTGACTAAAGGCTTCCTATACGCCCCCTCAGATGGCTAAGAGCCCTCCTCTCTTCTCACAGATGGGTTCAACATTTTCCAAAACTTGATGCATTTTGCCATCCAACAATCTATTCCACCTCCAACAGTGAAAGGCACGCACTGTCAGTATTTTACTAAAGTGACAACACCTGGCCAACATCCCAAGTTGGAAAGACAATTAGCCAGCAATTGAACGCTCTGCCTCTAATATTGACAACTTTCCTTCTTAAAAGATTTTCATTGTATCTTATTTCTAATTGCATGCTCGTTTGCAAGCATGGAAGTGTTAATGTGTGTGTGTGTGTATGTGTGTGTGTGTGTGTGTGTGTGTGTGTGTGTGTATGTGCATGTGAGTGCAGTACCAGAAGAGGCCAGAAGAGGGAGTCAGATCTCCTGAGGTTGGAGTTACAAGTGGTTATGAGCTATCTGAGGTGGGAACTGAACTCAGGTGCTCCCCAGTAGTGTGTGCTCTTAACAGAGGAGCCTTATCTCCAATCCCAAGAAATTTGACAGATCGATTTATTGATTGATGATTGATTGATGATTGATTGACTGACTTTATGTACGGCTGCACATAAATGAGGGTTGGCAGCCATACCAGGGAGCTGCAGAGAATCTTGGTGCCTTCCTTGAACACCTTTTTGCCCTTTGCCTGGAGGCTTACATTTTCTCCCTGTAGTCCACAAGCCAGCATAAGGGACCATCCTGTCCCTGCTTCTCTTAGAGCTGAGCTTACAGGCAAACCCAGGATGCCCAGCTCCTGTGGATGCTGGAGGCTCAATGTCGGTTCTCACAATTACACAGCAAGCATGCTTACCTACGGAGCCGTCTCTCTACTCCCTCGATAAGTATGCTTTTCATAGCAATGTTATGATCTGCCATAGCTTCTCTAGCTGTGTGAAATGACTTCTTATTCCTTGCCTTTAGAGGAGCCGCAGCTGGGACCTGATAGGGCCACGGCTTCCACCTTAGAGATCCATCTTAAAGAGAGGAGATGACCGGGCGCTTTCCCATGGATACATGATCCACAGGCTCCCGCAACTAAACTGCAAAACGTCAACAAGTCGCCTTGGCCTCTTGGCTTGGCTTCTGCCGTGGTGCGTCCGCTTTCCTGGCCCCAGCTGGTTTTGAAAACCCGGAAGCAGGGGCTTCACTGCTGTTTGCTCCCTGTTCCGGTTTGAGCCTTGTGGGAAATGAGCTCGCTCTGTACCTGAGTGCATGACATGAGCAAAACTCTGCAAACGTCCAGTTAAGATAGCACGCATTTAGTTGTATATAATATGTAATATATACCTGTCTATACACATGTCCACGTGTACAACTGCTCTGTGTACACGAACATGTGTGCTCATGCAAGTGGAAGTCAGAAGAAAACCTTGGAAATCATTTATTAGGTTCTGACTACCTGTTTTGTTTTGACTTTTGAGACAGGGTCTCTCCGAGCCTGGAACTCACTGAGTAGTCTACGCTGTGTAGCCAATGACCCCTAAGGATCTGCCCGTCTCTGAACCCCAGCACTGGGACTCCAAGCACACACTAGGGGGCCCAAGTTTTTGTCTTCTGGGCTGTAAACTTAGCTCCTAACAGTTGCAAGGGCTTTTACCCACTGAGCTACCCTTAACCTCGTCATGCGTCATCTTGCTATTAAATGGAAAATGCGCCAAAAGGCAAAGCAAGCTGAAATATTTATGGGGACCTATACCAGCATCTTCAGCCTGCTTCTGATATATGTATATATATATATATATATACATATATAATCAATCACTGGCTGTGAAGATAAGTAGATACCCAAGACAGGAATTATACTGAAATGTTACTGGCTAACAGTGGGGTTAGTTTTGTGCAGCAAAAAAACCACCCAGTTCTTTCAGTGCCATGTGTGTCCATTTCTTTCCATAATGGAGTGTTAGCGTGGGAATTCATTCTGAAGAAGACCTTTTTGGCTCTTTACTCAGTTCTAAGTCAGAGCAAAAATGGAGACACTGCTCTTGTTTTCTCTTGCTCTCTTGCTCTTGCCTTACTGCTCCTGCTTTTTCCTTTTGACCCCCCCCCACACACACACCACGTGCTCATGGCCAGCCTCTACTTCTCTCCTCTCCTCTCCTCTCCTCTCCCCTCCCCTCCCTCTCCCTCTCCCTCCCTCTCCCTCTCCCTCCCCCTCTCTCTCCTTCTTCCTCTGCCTCTACCTCTGCCTCTGCCTCTGCCTCTGCCTCTCTCAATCTCTTAACTCCCCTCCCCATTCCCTGAATAAACTCTATTCTGTTTATTGAAGAAAAAAAAAAAAAGAATGGAGATCAACTACTCAACTTCAGCCAACTGCCGCCATTTACGCATGCGCAGTGAGCACTGAGGGGGTTACGGCCGAACTTTGCAGTACAGACCAAGGCAAGGACATGGGGTGGACGATGAAACTTTAAGGAAAAGAGTGGTTCCTCCGTCAAAGGCACGGCCATGGCAGTGCCCACTGTACCGGTCTTCCTGGCAGCAGGGTGAACGGAGTGTCAGAGTCCTGCACTAAGACACCCCGTCTCTGTGCCGTTCACAAAGGACGACTAGTCATTGCATCTGAGTTTTCTTAGTTGATGATTTTCAGATCTGTGCCATACTTCTTTTTTTTTTTTTTTCAACTTAAAGGTTTATTTTGGCTCATGGTTTCAATAGTGTCACTCCGATGTCAACTGGCTCCACTTAATTGAGCCTGAACCAAATCAGAAGACATAGGCTACCTACTCTGGGGAAAGGACGTATGGGAAGGATACAGGGAAGATTACTCGTCAAAAGCACTTCCCCATGTGCCATACTTCTTATAGCATGAATTTCAGTGAGGAAAAGGGTGACCGGAAAACAATACCGTGTGTGACTAGCCTTACAGACTAAAGACATATACATCTAAGGATGGGCTAGCCTTCAACCTTTTGCCAGATACCCACTTAGGAAGGACAAAATCAAACAAAATCCGTTTGTGTTATTTAACACCTAAATCCTGGGAAGACTAAATTGTATACCTAAATGGAAATGCTTAACGGGCTGAGATGGCTTAGGCAGTTAGCTACCTGCCTGGCGAACATGCAACCTGGATTCAACCCCAAGCACCCACATAAAAAGCCAGGTGTGGGGGCACCTGCTTGTATTCCCAGTGCTGCTGAAACTGAGACAGGATGATGCCTGGGGCTCCTGGGCTAATCTGGGCTAACCTGGGTTAAGCTGGGCAAACCTGGGCTACCTTGGTCTAATTAATGAGCCACAGATCCCAGGGAGAGACAAGGTAGACATGTCCTGAGGAATGACACCAGAGGTTGATTTCTGGCTACCTCATTAATGCACATACATGTACACACACACACACACACACACACACACACACACACACAACTTTAACACAGCTTCTTAAACTGAAGGTTTCACATATTGACTAAGGTAGGAGAGGGGAGGGCAGGGGAAGCCAGGGAAGGGAAGATTACCTGACAGTTAAAGAAAGGGCTATAGGCATTTCCTCCCAGCCACAGGAGGACTCAAGGAATTGTTCTGTAACATATGATCATATATTAGGGTATACATTTGGTACTAAATTATGAAAAGACCCAAGTATCTAGCTATGTATCTATGTATCTATCTATTTACCTATCTATCTATGTATCTATCTATCTACCTATCTATGTATCTATCTATCATCTATCCATATACATACCTAGCCATTCATCTGTCTGTCTGTCTGCCATCTCTTGGCTATCTCATCCATCCAGCACATACACGCAGCCGGCCATCTGTTCCTCCCTTCCTCTTTCCCTCCATCTCTTTCAGCTACTCAGCTTTTCGGAGATGAATTTGATCAGGGACTTTAGTAGTCAGCATCAGGAGGTGACACACCCTTGTCCAGAAAATTCAAAACACATTTGAGTTGCTCTTAATTGACAGGAACATGAGGTCAGCTTTGCTAACTGAAGCCGTGTGTCCTCAGCTTGGCTGGGAATCAACAGACAGGAGCCAAGACGACCACGGCTCCCTCGCTCTTCCGGTTTGATTAGCAGCATCCTCGGTGATTCTGTCCTTCACTGTCACCTCCCACACTTCAAAACCAGGCACTTAGGCTGATCCATTCCAGCTCCAGGCCAGAGTCAAGAAAGGGCCAGGCTTCCTACCTCACGTTGTAACAAGAAGGGAAAGGCGTGTGCTTCAAACCCTCCCTCTGCTTCCTTCTGCCTAGCCTTCCGAAATCCCGAAGACCAGCCAACTAGACGCCATGTTGACAGCATCAGCAGCACATCTATAGAACTTTTGAACACAGGCTTCTTTCGGGTGAAGCGCTTTGGTTCTGTTATCTCTATTTTACAGTTGGAAAATTGGGGCATGGAGAAATGGGGCCATTTAGGAAGTGACACACCTGCCCATCAGCTTCAGAACTCTTACCTGTGAATTTGAAATAATAAGAATAAGAATAAGGATAATATAATAAAATTGGGAAAGCAAGTATCTGCTCAAGACCCTACAGGAGTGGGCACTAAACACAAGTTGTTGCATGGAGTCCTTTTGTAATAGAGCTGTGGCATCTCCCAGAAATATGCCCCAAAGAGACAGGATTTGGAACTCTACCAGGGTAGAAGAACTTTCTAATCCCGTCTTGACAGAATTTATCTAATGATCACCAAATAAGTCTGCATTAGTAGGAAGTATTCAAGGAAGACCGAGATGCTTGCTCAAGAACTTTCGGTGGAGAGAGGCCTGGACAAGCCAGATGGAGTTAAGACAGTTCCCCAAGTGTCTGTGGCCTGAAATCACATGACTTAGGAGCTGCTTGGATGCAGGAGTTATCTGTGAAGGAATTAAGAAGGCTTGCTGATAGAAGACAAGAAGAGCAGCAGAAGGAAACATTGTCACAGTCGAAGCATTGGGAAGTAAGAGGATAATAAAAAGGTATTACCAGAGTGACCCAGGACCTAGGGCCAAAAGGAAGAGATTCTGGTTGAAGGCCACTGAGAATCGGACTCACTATGGATGGAGAGCTAGCTGACATAGTCAAAATTAGAAGGGGCTGGGAACAGCCTCTTCCAGGGCTGTAGATAGAAGCATAGGTCTTGGACCAGGTGTGCTGACACATCCCCAACACCCTCTAGCCTTCCACAAGACCTCCTGTTGGCCAAACTCAAATGGAGTCCAATCAGTAAGCCAGGGGACATTATTCGTGTGCATCATGAGCTCTTGGGAGCAGAACAAGGTGACAACTTGGGCAAGGAGCAACCAACCATGAGAGGGAGTCAATCCTTCCAGATTCCAAAGTCAGAGGGGGTGGGAAACCTTCCCTGGAGCAGTCTGAAGCTTCTCAGCTCTAGAAGAAAGGGGAAGGAGGTTGCCCCTCCCCCCAGCCCTGGTAGCATTAGCCAAGCCATTGCTACAGGAGACATGCTGGGTTCTTACAAGTGAACATACCCTTCCCTGAGTCATGCAACTCCATGGGGCAAAAGTTCAAGGACGCTAATCTTTGCTTATCTAAGTTGTCACAGTGAAGATGCCTGCTTAGTTCTATTTGTTTTTCAGTTAACATCATTTCCTGGTCTTGGGGACAGTCATTTAAAGAGAGAGAGTAAAAGGCACTTACCTTCTGATTGCTGGGTGCTCGACTTACCAGCTAAGAGGTCAGCATGGGGCTCTGACTGCAGAAATGCTGCCCATTTTCCTCTTGAAATGTTCAACTCTATGATTTGCGAGTTGCATAAAAGCTACCATTTCGGTTTTCAAAATGACAGTGATATTTATTTTCTGGTTAAAGAGCAGGGGGGAGAAAAACAACTCCTTGGGCTGTAGTTAATGTTTTGAACCTTTTCCTCAAGGGTTGCATGCCAATGTAAGCTTATACCTCTGGACTTGAAACTTTATCCAGCAAGGCAACTCCATAGGCATAAACAATCAGGCCCGGGTCTCCAAGAGTGAGGGACAGGAGGCCAGGAGATAGGTGGTATCTGGGACAGTCTCCCTGGAAAGGCTCAATGCCCAGTTGCAGTATACCCAAGAGAAGAAATGATCGGAAGGGTGCCATGCATATGGAGGGGTTTGGTGGCTCTCCTCTGCTCTGTGAGGAATGCCTTTACTAATTCTGTGGTTTCAAAGGATAGGCCTGGAACCAGTCATTAGAGAAAAATTACTCATCCCAGACAGTGGAAGCAAGCATTGATCCACTCTGTTGCCCTGTGACCCGGCTCAATGCTTGCTACTGGAGCACCCGAGACATTTGTCTAACAATTAATAATGGGTAATGCTGACCACTGTCCAGGTACCAACCCTTACTCAAGTGTCCAAGGAGCCAGGAGTTGGGATTCTCTTGAGCACATAAGGGATGCTAAAGAGGGGGTCTGTGTAGCAGACAACATTGAACTTGCTCTGTGAGGGTTGCTGTTCGAGCACTGGTGTTGCCCAGATAGACACAAGGCGTGGGGTGGGTGGGTGGGGATGAATTTGGGATGGGGGTGAGGGAGGGGTTCCCTCAGAGACAGCACCTGAATAGTTGCTCTTAGTGGAAGAGGCAGTTAGGAGCTGAGGGGCCTGGGAACCAGTTTTTGTGAGGCAAAAGGTATTTCTGCGACGCTGTACCTAAGGAAAGGGCCAATGGGATTACGTAGATGTTGATTTTTAAACGGCTGAACAAAATCGATTGCTTCAAGCTTCTAGGGTAGTATGTAAAAAAAAAAATCTCTTTTCAGTCCTGGCAATGTTACCGTATGCCTGTGAACGCACCCTCCACCACCATGCAAGCATCTATAACATCCCCTGGATTCCACAAACAGTTAATGCAGTCTGATTGCGCGTCTCGTCTGGTCTATAGCTGTGAGTCAATGTATGGAATTTACATGCCAGCTTGGGTTAATCTTCGAGCCTTCAATTTAGCAGGGAAATTTTCTGTTTCTCTTCCTGCTTGGGGTCCTAGCTCTTTAAATTCTATCCTTATTGGCAGGCTGTTGTCATGGAGAAAAATAACTTTAAGTAGCTCTTTGGAAGGCTTTGAGATGCTGTTCCTTGCTATTTAAAGATAAAGCAAAAAGCACACGCCACTTCCATATATGGCTCTGCCACTCCAAGGCAAGAGTGTCCCTGGGGCTTGGTTGTGTTCTCAGAGCAGCGTAAGGCACGCCCCCACGTGTCTGAGGATCATATTTACTAAGTACGTCTATCCAGCCTGGGAAGGCAAAAGAAAGACGGGAGGGCGCTCTGTCATTTGGAGCAGCCCATTGGGCTCCACGGTCATTCTGAAGCAAAGCCTATGAGAACCAGCTCGACCTTAGAATCATCTATTTCTCCCCTAACCTAAATCTGTAATAATCCATTTCCTTGTGATCTAGTAGTCAAACCTCTAAACACCTCAAACTTTCTTCCATTCTATTTGGAAGCCATTTACAGGACACACAAAGTCCAGCCTCTGGCTGGTCACTAGGCATGGATATATTAATGATAAGTAAGACAGAAGGGACAAGAGAATGCAGAGGAAGCAAGATGTGCTCCCAATGAGATGGAGAACGGGCGATTCTCAACTGTGGTTGACCAAGCTTAGCAAGGAGCTACTTTTAAAGCTTGCAAGCCCCAAGCTCTTGTGCCTGGCTCAGAAACTCTAGGAAGAGGCTCTAAGAAGTGGCAAGATTTTGTCCTATGGAGAGGACTGGAACTCTGACATGTCTGGACCTTTGTTTTCTCATCCATACAATGGGAGTGATTTAGATAACAACACCCAAAGTCATAGAACTTGGTGGACAATGGGGGAGCAAAGAAATTCCAATGTATGTAGAATGAACCCAAGCAGTATTAATACCTTCTTATTGGAGTTGTTGCAATGACGGTATAAGACAGAATTAGCAGAGCACTGACTCAATGACTACAACAAGAGCAGTTCTCCCTATGAGTGGCATCTTTGTTACTTTTCCCTCTGCTGGAACAGAACATCCCAAATAAAGCTACTTAAGGAAGGGAGGGTTTATTTTGGCTTACAGTTCCAAGACGTAGTTCATCGAGACGGAAAAGGTATGTGGCAGGAGCCGGAGGCCTCCACAGTCATAAGGAAGAGAGTGATGAATGCTCGCTTTCTCTTGTTGTATGAAATCTGGGACCCAAACCTATGGAATGATGCCACCCGCTGTGGGAGGGCCCTCCCACCTCCATTAACCTGATATAGAAAATCCCTCACAGCTGTGTCTGAGGTCTTGCCTGCCAGGTGCTTGGAGATGTCATCGCATTGACAATAGAGATTAGAGCTATCCCAGGTGTCGAGGAGACCGAGGAAGCCTCTCTGGGGCAGAGTTTTGAGCCAGTGTGCACAAGTTGTGAGAGGTATGACGTGACAGGTGCAGAGGGAGCAACTGGCTTGCTTGTTGGGAACACAGAGATAAGTCTGATTAGCGGTGTTGGCTATGGTGAGGTCAGATTATTCAATGGTGTTGTGCAAATTCTTGGGCTGCTTACAGGCAAACAGATCACTTCCTAGGTACAGCACACGAGTAAGACGTTCCTCCAATTGTAGTTACCGTAGCCAGCACTTTCCTTCTTCCTACAGAGAATCCAGCTATGTTCCCCTACAGAATCAGCCTGGCTTTGCCACAGAGGATCAGAGACAGCCTAGCTGACCTCAACAGGAAAGGCAAGCACAGGTTTCCATGGAATTGGGGCTCTTGCTGGTACAAGGAGACTCGCTCTTGCCTTTGTGTCAAAGGAGCCAGGTTTCTGGCAAGGAGAGACTCTGGAGCAATTGATGCCCACGGGAGACAAGGGACACATTTGCATAGAAAGCCATCTAAATCTTTATGAACTTGTTAAAGAATTCATGGTTGGGAGGGCGCATGCACAGAGAGTGTCAGAGAAAAGTAGCCAGAAATACTCCAAGTGTTGTAACCTGAACGGATTTGCCTTTGTGCCTATGTGCCCAAACCTTTTAGGCTTAAAGATCAGTCTTGGTTTCTGTTTAGTTACCTGTTACCAGTCAATGTGTAAAAGATTTATCTTCTTTGTTACCAAAGAAAATGTTTCCCCTACGTAAGATTGTTCTCTTTGTATTAGAATGAAATGGCTTATTTCATCAAATAAATGTGTTAGCATCAAAAGGCATGACATCGGAGACTGAACTACTGGTATTATTTTCTCACACTTAATGTATACGAAATGTATGCTTTGCAAGGTACACGGCAGAAGATCACAAGTATGTAAATTTGTGGATTCCTGGGAAGCTTGCAAAGATTCAGACTCATCGTCTTGGAGCAGGGCCTGGGAACCTGCTTTTAACAAAGCTCTGATCCATTTGGAATGTTCAGTCCACGTTTAGAAACCCTAGTATACACGAGTCAAGCAATGTTTCTATTTCAAGGGATCTACAGTTCTCTACATCCTACCTGTCGAGTAGCTGGATGGACTTTCCAACTTCCGCCTTCTTGCTTCCTCTCTCCTCCCTTGCATTTATGTGTCGTGTCTGTGCGGGGTAGGCACATGACCAGGAAGATGTCTGCCCTCTGAGAACACGCACATGGTGATCTTCACCGTCACTGTTTGGAGGATAGCTGGAGGTCACCTGCGGTAGATGTGCTCTGTGTGACAGCCAGGTAGGTTAAGGTGCCTATGTGAACTCCACTGTCTCCCAGATCAGCATATCTGTTTAGTTACAAGAATTCCTTTTGGTGGGGGACACAGGAGAGAGAGAGAGAGAGAGAGAGAGAGAGAGAGAGAGAGAGAGAGAGAGAGAGAGAGAGAGAGAACAGTCACAAAATGCTTATGTAACCTCTGCTCCAACAACACAGGACAGTGTCCTGAAAGGTCAAAATTCAAAATCAGACACTGTTCTAGATCCCCTTTAATATTTATATTGAGTTGGATAAAACATACTAAGTTTTCAGGACAGTAGATCAACTTATTAATGGCAAAAATAATAAAAGCATTAAGTGAATGACAAGAACTGTGGGAAATGGGAAGGTGGCCATTCAAGCTCATCCAGATAAAGTACATCAACCTAACAGAGTGGCCAGGAGAGATGATGAAACTGCTGGGACTGATTCATTGTCGGCCACCGCCCTCTAGTGGTCAGGAGACTCATCACAGCTCTGCATTTAGAGCATTTCCAAAGTAAGCAAACTCATGTGCTTATTATAAACTCTCTATGGCTCCTAATCCCATGGGCTGTGAATAGAACACACACTACATGTACATACTAACAAACACACATGAACAAACACTAACCTACAGACACAGACATAGTTATCTAACCACATACTGACTCAGAACAAACCCTTACTAACACATACACATGAACACACGTAGAAACATACTAACAAGAAGGAACAAACATACTAGAATTCAAAGAACACACCCATACTAACACATGCCAACATACAGCACACTGACATACACATGCACACACATATACTCACTAACTCACAAACATGCTAACACACATAACATTAACACACTAATATGCCCACACACATAACACTAACATGCATACTAATCACATATTGATACATACACATATTAACATGCACAACACACCTATACTAATACACGCACAGACACACAGTAACACAAAGACAAAAACACACTAACAAACTGTCCCCAGAATCCTTTACTTAAAAGCAAATGGAAGCACACGCCTTTCACCTCAGCACCCAGGAGGCAGAGGCAAGACAATCTCTGTGAGTTCAAGGCCAGCCTGGTCTATCGAGCAAGTCCAGGGCAGCCAGGACTTGTATGAAACCCTACTCAATACTGGAAAACTCAAAACCCCAAACCCACTCTCTCCCCAAAAGAGGAAGAAGGTAGCACAGGTCTCCTTCAATAGAACAAGATTTCCTGTTTACATTTTCACATTTACTTTATGCCGGGAAGAGGATTTACAAGGGTAAGAAAAGCAGGATGTCATAGCTCAACTCTTTAAGATAAAAACAACAAATGGCTTCCCAAATCAATTGGATTTGGTACTGCATGCTTTGAAGCTGAGGCAGGGGGATAGGTAGAACTTTGAGGCCAGTGTGGGCCACATAAGTGAGTTCCACTTCAGCTTAGAGTACAGTGTGAGACCCTGTCTCCACACAATTAAAATAAAGAAATAAATAAATTTAGGGGCAGGGAATGTGGCTCGGGGAGGAGAGTATCCATCGAGCATGGACTTTTATCCTCAGCACCTCCGGATACTTGGTACAGAGGTGCACATCTGCAGCCCTTGGCAGGGAGCAGCAAAAGGGCGGGATCTGCGCTCACACACACTGGTACCCAGGCCCACTCAACAGTAGTCCCAACTACATAGCAAGCCCAGGGCCTCGGCTATGTGAAGCATTGTCTCACACAAATAGACTATATAAATATATTTTAAAGTAGTTATATTTAAAGTAGTTAAATAGATTATATAAATATATTTTAAAGTATTTATAGTTATATTTTAAAGTAGTTAAAATATAAATATATTTTAAAGTAGTTATATTTTAAAGTAGTTAAAGTAGTTATATCTGAACTGATATTCATAATTTATCGTTACCAGGTCAGTTGTAAAATGACCTCGCCCACATTTCCCTATCTCTGTCCATCTTACTCCCCACAAACACCCACAGAGATGTATACTCATCTTTTTCTATGGGTGTATATTGTAGAAAGGCATAAACATGAACAACTTCTGAAATCACTGGGAGCAGAGACGGCATTTTCTCATCTGCGCACGTACCTGTGGCTCTCCGGCTCTAAGAGCTAACAGCAAGCGAGTAAGAGGCTTCCGGGAAGATGCTTGCCTGCTTGCCGGACCCCTTTGCCATGATGTGTGCTCACCCATGGCATCTTTTACGTGTTCGTAGTACACCTTGCACGGAACTATGGGTTTGATTCTCCTGACCGTGTTACAGATAAGCTGCTGACATAACAGACTCCTGGACCAACATTACCAACTCTCAAACTAGATCTTACTAACTCCTAGTTGGCCATCTCCTTAGCATTTGCTTTTCCAGCTAGTCGACTTGGTGTCACAATAGGCAGGGTATTAGTCATTGCAATGGTATCGATCACTGAGGGCCTGGAAAGAGATTCAAGGAATACCTCCTCGGATAAATATATCCTATCAAACACAAATTTCTTTGTGAAAATCTTTTTGCCTTGAAGTACCAAAGTGACCCCATGAATAACTAAGGTCTTATAGATCATCAAAATTCTCCTTACTAATTAACATTTCAATGTATGGTTGCCAATAATCTAGACATGCTGTTTAATTTTCTTGTGGAATTAAATTTCAACGATCGCCATTTGTGCCTGTTGCTTTTCTTCCTAAATAAATTTACTCCATGAGTAAACTGCCTACTGCTCAGATATGGGGAGCTGAGCTTGGGTCCTCAGAACTCACGTGTCCTAATTAATGTTAACTGTCCACTTGTCCTAGCAGGGAGGTCTCAACTGAGCGATAGCCCATATCATACTGGCCTGTGCGGGGTCGTCTTGATTGTTAATTGATATAGGAGGGTTCAGTCCACTGTGGGCGGCACCATCCTCTGTGCAGATGGTTCTGAGCTGCAGAAGAAATCTAGCTTAGGGTGTGAATGGACTTGAAAGTGAGCCAGGAAGCAGCATTCCTCCATGGTTTCTGCTTTGAGTTTCTGCCCAGTGACACCCTGTAGTCCCTTTCCTCCCCTGGGTTGCTTTTGGCCACAGTGTTTTGTTGTAGAAAGAAAACTAAAGCACCACGAACATGTTGGACACAGTGATCTCTGTGTGTAGTGGAAACAGCAAACTCCAGTTTTGGTAGGAGAGGCAGAGAGGCCTCTGGCTCCCTCGTGTGCTCACACGAACAAGACCTTATGCATGCACACATGCACACACATGCACATGCACGCACACACAAATACCAGAAATGAAGAGTGGGGGGGAGGGGGGAGGGGGAACGGGAGGGGAGGAAAAGGGAGGGGAAGGAGAGTGGAGAAAAAGAAAGGGAGAGGGGAGGAAATGTGAGGGGAGGAAAAGAGGAGGAGGAAGGGAAGGGAGAGGAGGGGAGGGGGAGATAAAAGGAGGGGAAAGGGAAGAGAGGAGGGGGAGGAGGGAAGGAAAAGGAAGGGGAGGGAGGGGGGAGGGAGGAAGGGGGGGAGGAAGGGGGGGAAAGGGGGAGAAGGGGACGGGAGGGGAAGGGAAGGAAAAGAAGGGGAAGAGAGGGGGAAGGAAATAGAAGGGAGGGCTGTGTACCTTCTAGCCATTAAAAAAACCCAGTGATTCAACTTAAATTTTTAGTTACTTTTGTGCCAGTGAGTCAAGATTCCGGGCTATATTTAACTTGTACGGCTATCGGGACTTTCCTACCCATCTAGAAGAAAATTCCCCTGCCTGCAAATTTGGCAGCCTGCTAGTTTTCTGCCAACTGTAGTATCTTAGAGGTGACACCAGGTGGCGGTAGCTCCTCTACAGGTCTATAAATGAATGTTGCAAATGTGTTCAGATCTGTGTGTCAGTAAGGCGGGGGTGGGGGGGCTAATAAGGAAAAGAAGTGGGGTCGGGGAGTACAGCTCAGTCGGTAGAGCGCTTGCGCTCCGTGAACAGAGCCCTGGGTTTGGTCACTATCACTGCATGAGCAGTATATGAAGTTCTGTGCCTGCAGTCCCAGCGCCCTGGAGGTAGAGGCAGGACTTTATAGAAAGGGAGGAAAAAAGAAAAGAGGGAGGGAGAAAGAAAGGGAGGAAGAGAGGGACGGACAGAGGGGGGGTGGGAGGCTGAGGAGCCTCTCGGTGGGTTAAAAACCTTGCTACCAAGCTTGTCTATGCGTTTGATCCCTAGAACCCACATACATCGTTGAAGCACAGAACCAACTCCCGAATGCTGTCCTCTGACGTCCAGACCTCCACCTATGAACTTCTACATGTGTGCACACATACATGGACTCGCTAAATAAACTAATAGGAAAACATAGAAAAGCTATAGTAAAGAAACCCAAACGCCAAAGAGAGTTAATATTTTGGGTGTATAATATGACGATCCATATATCTGTGCAAAACATGGACTAAAATAGGTAACTTGGCTGACCAATCATTTTCTATAGATAATATTTAATTAAGTATTCTGGAGATGACATACTTTAGTATATCTTTTATGGCTTTGCCTGTAAAGTATATGACATCACAGACGAAGACAACAGATCAAAAGAAATTCATTTTTTTTTTCCCTTTTGACTTTTGTAGCTTAAGGACTTGAACATTGCTAGGGGGTTGGATGAAAATGTGGCTGCGAAGGGGCGTGGTAAAAATAACTTTTGTGCTAGTAAGCAGAGTGGATGTGAATTGGTACTGATGTCGCTCTCTGCCAACGGACTGGCTTCCCTCAGATTTTGCAGGTGTCTTGTGTGGCAGTTCCTGCCACTTCGTTGTCTCACCACTGTCCTTCCATTGCCTGAAAATTAGTTGCTAGGAGTCCTTAGCCTCCTGGCGGGAGAGCCTTATACCATTCTAGAGGTCACCTGCATCATCCCTCAGACACCAGCTCCCAGCTACCAGTGAGCGCATGCGCTCTCAGACAATCATCCCTAAGGCACCTGTGTGGCCAAACAGACCCTCTTCATTGAGATTATGACAAATGTAAAGTCACTAGAAAATAAGTTGATTCCGAGCATCAGGAAACCTGGGCTCTGGGCTAAGAGCCTGGTTAAGTCCTCACCTGTTTGAAAAGCTCTTTTTGGGGTGGGGGTGGGGCGTTGTTATAGTCCTTCCCAATCTCCCTAGCAAGGACACAAGTTTGGACGTTCGGGAAACATTCAGTAACATGCCATCCAGCTTAACTTTGCTCAGCGATCCTTCAACACATCATCACGCTCCTCTCTCTCTCTGTTTCTCCCTCTAAATTAGAGAAGAATCAAAAACTCAAGTTAGGTTATGGGTCAGAAGTATTGGGGAGGGGGGTAGCCTGATCTAAGATATAGTGTTGAAGGACATTACCTTGGGTACACCCCACCTGAGAGAGTCAAGGTCTGTTTGTTGCTCTTTTTCTTCATCGACACCACCTCTCAGAAAGAACCAGGTCCATTCACTCGTTTCTAGAGTTTAAACGGGTCACGTGGTCGGAGCCAGGGCAGGCTCCACAGTGCGCCGGTCCGGAGGACTTAAGCTCGATTCTCAGCACCCGCCCCACTGATTTGCATGTAGCTCACCTGGGTAAGGCTGTGTTGCCCCAGTTTTAACAAGTACTCCGCGTGATGTTCTCCGCGTGATGTTCTCGTTCAAGGAAGTTTGGGAAATGTCGGCCTAGGTACGCAACCCTTTACCAAATGAAGAAACTGAAGCTTGGGTAGACATCTGGAACTACCAGCTCTTCAAGCACCTTCCGTTTTAATCTGGAAGTTCTCCTACATCCGCCATTCCTCTTTTTGTGATTTGCTTCCGTGTGTGTGTGTGTGTGTGTGTGTGTGTGTGTGTGTGTGTGTGTGTGTGTGTGTGTGTGTGTTTAAAGGTAAGTAAGTGTGTGCACTTCTGCATGTAGGTGCCCTTGAGGAATCTAGAAGAGAAACTCAGATCCCCTTAGAG
The DNA here is from genome assembly GCF_011064425.1 of Rattus rattus. Lineage (NCBI taxonomy): Eukaryota > Metazoa > Chordata > Mammalia > Rodentia > Muridae > Rattus > Rattus rattus. The sequence goes on along the minus strand of NC_046171.1, from coordinate 18,958,802 downwards.
CTGGAGTTAAAGGCAGTTCTGAGCTGCCCAACATGAAGGAACTGGATTCAAGTCTTCTGCAAGTCTTCTGTATCTGCTTCTTTGAATTGCCCACTGTCTCGGTCAGGGTTTCTATTCCTGCACTGACATCCTGACCAAGAAGCAAGTTGGGGAGGAAAGGGTTTATTCAGCTTACACTTCCACATTGCTGTTCATCACCAAAGGAAGTCAGGACTGGAACTCACACAGGGCAGGAATTTGGAGGGAGCAGGAGCTGATGCAGAGGCCATGGAGGGTGCTGCTTACTGGCTTGCTTCCCCTGGCTTGCTCGTCTTGCTCTCTTATAGAACCTAGGACTATCAGCCCAGGGATGGCACCACCCACAATGGGCCCTCCCACCCTTGATCACTAAGTGAGAAAATGCCTTACAGCTTGAAGGGAGCCTCAGGGAGGCTCTTTTCTCTGCGAGAATTCCAGCTTGTGTCAAGTTGACACGCACACAACCAGCCAGTACACCGACCATCTCGCCAGACCAGGTCCACCCATTTTCCATCTTATGAAGAAGAAAAAGGAGGAGGAGAGGGAGGAGGAGGGGGAAGAGAGGGAGGAGGGGGGAGGAGGAGGAGGAGGAGGAGGAGGAGGAGGAGGAGGAGGAGGAAGAGGAGGAAGAAGAAGAAGAAGAAGAAGAAGAAGAAGAAGAAGAAGAAGGAGAAGAAGAAGAAGAAGAAGAAGAAGAAGAAGAAGAAGAAGAAGAAGAAGAAGAAGAAGAAGATGATGAAGAAGAAGAAGAAGAAGAAGAGAAGAAGAAGAAGAAGAAGATGAAGAAGAAGAAGAAGAAGAAAAGGAGTCTACACTGAACACAGAGTGAGAGCGAAAGGACTGGGAACTCCCCACTGTGGTTCTACTTCCTTAGTATTTCCAAGGAAACTCTAGGCTGACTGTTCTCAATACCCCCTATTTCTGAAGTAAGCAGATTTCCACCCTCAGTATATTTGAGGCCCACACTGGATTTTGGGTTTTAAAAATGAAGCCTGTAAGTGACATCTTGGGACACTCCTTGGTCCTCTGTTGGGGCTCCTGGATTCCACTTTGGATCCCCATCAGGACCATTTCAGCTCTAGGTGGGTAAAGAAGATGGTGAGGTGCTCAGAGCGAGTTCCTCTCAGCAGCAGCAGCAACTGAGAGGCATTTCTCATGTGCTGTCAGTCCCCAGGGCCATCTGCGCATGAGCAATGTGGGGCCTTCACCTGCGCATGAGCACTGTGGAGCTTTTCCCATGAAGGACATCAGAGTTAGTGTGTGCGTACTAAAGGCTTGACACTTGAAATCAACACACAGAAATATCCGGCCAGCCCCAATTGTTATGCAACCGAGCTGAGAGCAGGTGAATCAGCAGCCGTGATGGCCAAAGTCAGTGAGTCATCCACTGTCTGAAGGAATTCACTTTCGGAACCCAACTTCTGGGGCTTCCAAAAACTCCTTAGTGACTTCAGTAACTCACAAGCTCTAGTGGAGTTATCTTGGCCCTTTTATGTACCCCTTGGGTATTTGGGTTTGTGTGTGTGTGTGTGTGTGTGTGTGTGTGTTTATTTACTTTTTTGTTGTCATTGTTATTGGTTTTGTTTGATTAAAGCCGGGTCTTCCGTAGCCCAGGCTAGCCTCAAACGCATTACGTAAGCAAGAGTGACCTTCAATTTCCGATATCCTGCCCCACCTCCACCTCTCAAGGATTCCAGTATGCGCCACTACACCAAGTTTGTGTGGTACTGGAGGTGGAGCCCGGGGCTTCACGCACATTAGACAAGCATTCTGTCAGTGAAACCACCTCCCCAGTTCAACCCATTTTATTCCTCTTTGGATAAGTCTCAGATGAACTTAGATCAAGCCTCTCTGTGGAGTAGCTCATACTCAGCAAAGTGTACTTCCTTTTGGCTTGATTCCCCTGCTAATCCGGGCCTTTGGAGGAAACCAGAGTGTTGAGAGGTTTTCCTGGATCACATTCTTAGACTCGTTAAGCCTTGTAATGACTGGAGACAGAGCGCCAAATCTGGGCTTACTAGGAGAGTGCTTAAAGTAAATCTTAGGGTTTAAAACGGAATATGCTGGGGCTAGAGAGATGGCTCAGTGCTTGCGAGCATTTTTCTGCTCTTCCAGGGGACCTAAATGTGGTTCCCACCTCTCTTGGACAATTCACAAAGGTACACAACTCTAGTTCCAGGAGATCTCACCCTCTTCTGGCCTCTGCATAAACATGCATACACACATAAAAAACTAGAAATAAAAAATAAATGTTTAAGGGGCTGTAGACACAGTTCGGTGGCTAAGGGGGCACACTGCTCCTCCAGAGGTCCTAGGGTCAGTTCACAGCACCCACAGCTGGCTGTTCACAGCCACTTGTAAGCTCAAGACACTCTGATACCCTCTCCTGGCCTCCTAGGGTACTTCAGACATATGATACACATACAGGCTTAGGCACACACATAGGATAAACATGTAAGTAAATATTTTTTTTTCCAAAACACATTTAAATAGAATGTTCTGGAGACAGATGCTTTTTCCTATGATTTGAAGCAAGGTTGTTCCCAATGAGTCTTTTTGACCTTACTAACTGACGTATTTGGAAGCCATCCTGACCTTTAACTGTCTCTGAATTGGCTCTTTCAAACTTCTCCACCCTTTGTCATTCGACTAGCACTGGCCTCTCTATTATGTTGAATACTGACAGTTCTGTAAAATTGGATCAAATAGGCGCACTAATTGCAGAAATGCCATTGGTCCCATTTGATGTTTAAAATCCCATTCTTTTTTTTTTTTCTTTTTTCTTTTTTTCGGGGCTGGGGACCGAACCCAGGGCCTTGCGCTTCCTAGGCAAGCGCTCTACCACTGAGCCAAATCCCCAACCCCTAAAATCCCATCCTTATATTCCAAAGTTTGTCCTGTTTTGCTTTGTTCTCATTGATGAAAGATCATGGCATTACACATATCTTGCGTGTGTGTGTGTGTGTGTGTGTGTGTGTGTGTGTGTGTGTGTGTGTGTGAAAGAGAGAGAGACAGAAAGACAGAGAGAGACAGAGAGACAGAGATCATGGATATATAGGTGCTCATGTGTATGTGTTTAGAGGCCAAAGGTCAATTTCAAGTGTCAATCTTTAGATATCCACTGTGGGTTTATTTGTTTATTTGTTTGAGACAGGGAGTCTCATTGGCCTGGATCTTACTGATGTGGCAAGGCTTCTGGGTCAGTGGCTTCCGGGCCTGTGAGCCACGGAAATTTTCCTGTCTCCATCTCCCAGGTACCTGCCACCAAGCCCCACTTTTAAAGTGGGTTCTGGGGATCGAACATGGGTCTTCTTGCTTGTGTGCAGCAAACATTGCCTTCTGCAAGCTCACGTGTACATTTATCCTAGAGGTTTATCCTAAATACACACTCCGTTAAGTCCCAAGATCTACACTGGCTATAGTAACCGCTACCATTGAAAACATAGTGTGTAAATTTGAAAAGTAATGTGGAAGTAACAGGTACAAAGACATATATTAGGTCTTATTTATATAGCACGTAACAGGTATAAAGACGTGGATTATGTCACCGCTTTTAAAAAGAAGCAGAAAGATCTCTACTCACTGATATGGAAATGTGTTGAAAAAATAGTGTAAAGAGAAACAAGAATCATATACATGTATGTGTATACACACACATGTGTATTGTATGTATGTATGTGTGTGTCTGAGGCTCCATATGAGTTTGACATGTTTGTATACGTTTATATATACTTGTTTGTGTAAAGAAGATGCTGGAAGGTTATCCAAGACAAGTTGTTTTTATAATTAACATTATCGCTTGCTAATAATTTCACAAGTAATTGGAAAGAGCGGAAAAGTCAATGTGTTTTTCTAAGTCTAGAGCTGCTGGCCAAAATCAATAGATCTGACCTATTTGTAATAGAGTAGCCAGTCTCCAGGCAGAGCCATTGCAGAGGAGACCAGGAAAACGTGATAGAGACAGATGGTAAAGCCCATGACTTTTTACCAACTGTTCTGGGTTTTTCCCTTTGGCCAAACACATTATGAGCTAGTTAAAAGGGAAACACTATAATTATATCCCGAACGGCAACTAAAACCGGCAGCAAAAAGCCATGATTAGATGCTTAGTCCCCATTACCAATTCTGTCAAAACAGGTGTGGCAGCCACTCAGTTGGCTCACTCAGAAGCACACCTAAGGCCACACCTCGATTGTCATACTGTGTCTTCTTTGTCAGATGTTTTCTGCCTGGTCTTGAAGTAGAAAGAAAAATAGTCCTTGTGATTCACTCAGCAAGTTCCACAGGTGAGCCCATGTGCCCACGGACTTCCCTGGCACCATTTGCTCTTTCCCATTTCCATACCTGTGTGACAACACACATACACACGCGTGTGCGCACACAAACAAATGATTGTTTTGAAGAGTTGTCACTAAACTAGTATTTCGCGCTTTACCTGGGGTTTTGGTTTTATGCCCTATAAAACTTACATCCTAAAACCCAAAAAGGAACTTGGGGACGCAGCTCAGTTGATAGAATTGATGGTGCTTTTCCTAGGTGCTGAGCCCTGTGTTTGAGCCCAGCACCACATAAACCAGGCTAGTGGTGCATGTCCACAGTCCCATAACTCAAGAAGCAGAGCCCAGAGGAACAGAAACTCAAGGTCATCCTCAGATACGTAGCCAAGCTTGAGGCTACCCAGTCTAAAAAAATTAAATAGTAAATAAAATTTAAATAAAGTTTAGAAAAACGTATGAGTGTCATGGGAAGTTAAAATGGAAGGATTTTTTTTTAATTTTGGGGGGGAAACTTTATATTCTAAGTATATGACATCGTTGAACTTTAGTGAGGAGGGCTTTCCCCTGCTGTTGTTTAGAAAAGGAAATCTTGGGAAGCAAGTGATATCGTGCCTGCGTTTAGCATTCAGTGGGCTAAGGCAGGAGGATTGCTGCTAGTTCAAGATCAGCCTGGAGTGTATAGTAAGTAAGACCTGATCATAGATAGATAGATAGATAGATAGATAGATAGATAGATAGATAGATAGATAGATAGATAGATAGATACATAGATAGATACATAGATACATAGATACATAGATACATAGATACATAGATACATAGATACATAGATACATACATAGATGATAGATACATAGATAGATACATCAATAATAGATACATAAATAGATACATAGATATACAGATAGATAGATAGATAGATAGATAGATAGATAGATAGATGATGGATAGATGGATATAGATAGATAGATAGATAGATAGATAGATAGATAGATAGATAGATAGATAAGCAGATGAGAAAACAAGAACTTCATTAGTTTAGTGTAATGAGATGGATTTCAAAAGCACACAAGACAAGAACCACTTCGAGCACATAAGAGACCTTAAATGCGTTCCAACCACTGTGCTTGTAACCCATCTCTAAGTGATAAGTCAGAGGCAGTTGTGGGATGTCCTTGGCTGACAGCACCCAAGTGGAATGGTGATGATACTTAACAGTTACATTGTGTTTATGAGACAGAACACACAGTACCATTAAGAATATTAGTGGTGAATACATCTCAGCTCAGTTTACTCAACCTCCTACTGATCCTACTGTTCACGTGTCATGGCTGTCCCTGGGCTGTGGCCTCGTCCTGAGGATCATTTAGGAAGCAGTATTAATCAAAACCACCAGAGCCCTATTGAGGTTTTCTCCAGTTCTAGTCATGACCCCTCACAGTCAACAGAATGTCTGCTTCTACCTCTTCATTTCTGAAGAGAGAGAGACAGGAACAGGAGAAAAGTTCGTCCTTATTTCTTCCGTCGACACAGAGCCAATGGCAGAAACTTCCTCAGAACTTAGGAGAACAGCACATTTGCTGGCATCATGCCCCTAGTAAACTGTGACAAACTGAAACGCCACGCACGTATTGAGAGTTCCTGAGGAAGAGACACTATGCTAATTACTTTTACTTCCCTGTGATGTCTCTGGCAAAAAGAAAAAAAAAAAGACTTTATTTTTCTTTTGGTTTTAGTTTTCAGAAAATTCTATCCTGGTGGGAAGGGATGGAAAAGCATCTCAATTCGTGTCCTTACTAGGCAGGAAGCAGAGAGCAAGCCAAAGCTGTGTGTGTGTGTGTGTGTGTGTGTGTGTGTGTGTGTGTGTGTGTGTGTGTGTGTGTGTGTGTGTGTGTGTGTCTGTGTGTGTGTGTGTCTGTGTGTGTATGTATGTGTTAGTGATAGGACTTAAACAATCCCCAAATCCCAAGGACCCGTCCCCAGTAGCCCATTTTTTCCAGCTGGGCTCCACTACCTAAAGGTTCTAGAACCTTCTAAACTATTACCAACAATGGAGAGACTAAGTGTTCTCAGCACTGGGGTGGCTTCAGCCCTCATAATAAATCTACCAACGAGAGAGGGAGAAGGAGAAGAGAGAGAGAGAGAGAGAGAGAGAGAGAGAGAGAGAGAGAGAGAGGAGAGGAGGGAGAAGAGGAGGAGGAAGAGGGAGAAGAGGGAGGAGGAAGAGGAAGAGGGAGGGGAGGGAGGGGGAGGAAGAGAGGGTGAGAGGGAGAGGGGGAGGGAGAGTCCAGAGACAGAGCTGAAGATTTGGTTATGGAGTTACAAGAATAAAAGGTCAAATATAGGTTTTAATGCATGGGCAGGGAGGTATCTATATTGATTAGTTGTGGACAAGTTATTCATCCTCACAGTAGAAAGCTCTTATAACATGATGGGAGGTGCGTGCAAAGATGTATGGAGGCAGCTCTATGTGTATAGAGGTCAGAGGGCAAAGCTGAGTGTCATTTCTCACACACTGTCCATCCTTGTATTCGAGGCAAGTTCCCACAATAGCCTGGAATCCACGGTGTAGGCTAAGCTGGGTCACAGAGCCCCATTATCTGCCTCTCTCTGTCGACCCAGCCCTGGGATCACAACTGCATGCTACCACGCCTGGACTTTCCCCTCTTCCCCTTTCATTGTGGGTTGTAGGGAATCGAACTTACGTTCTCATACTTGCAAGGCAATCACTGTACCAGTTGAACTGTCTCCCCAGCCCAGAGCACTGTGTTTAAACTTGGATTTATTAAAAAAAAAAAAAACAGATGTGACAGAATATCTTTTTATTCATTCAACAAAACTTTATTGAGTCAGGTGTTGGCTTCAGTATAAAGCATCATGATAGTGAGTTCGTGGGATCTTTACCATGGGATATCTTTGGGCTTCTCAGCTGGGAGGACCTGGGGTTAATGAACCCATGTTTATTAGTTACAGAGTAATTACAAACCAGCCAACCAAATAAGCCTCTGTTCACTTTTTTTTTTTTTTACCAACTCTATGTATACCTTTATAAACAGAACATTAAGGGTTCAGTCTGGAAGCCAGAGTGAGAGGTGGAATCAGTGTCCAGCAAAGAAAGTGCACACACACACACACACACACACACACACACACACACACACACACACACACACATACACACACATTCAGTACACACACACACACACACACACACACTCTCAAACACACATGCACACACACAAACACACACACCACACACATATACACACTAAGTACACATACTCACACACATACACACACTCAAATACACACATGCACACACACACTCAAGTACACACACTCACAAACACATACACACACTCAAGTACACACACACATACACACTCTCATACACACATACACACACACTCAAGTACACACACTCACACACGTACACACACACTAAATACACACACACACACTCACACATATTCAGGCCTCTCAAATAAGAGTCTCTAGGAATCAGTTATAATCAGTGTCTTAGTTAGGGTTTTACTACTGTGAGCGGACACCATTACCAAGGCAACTCTTATAAAGGACAACATTTCATTGGGGCAGGCTTACAGGTTCAGAGGTTCAGTCCATTATCATCAAGGCAGGAACATGGCAGCATCTAGGCAGGCATGGTGCAGGAGGGGCTGAGAGTTCATCCTCATCTGAAGGTCGTTAGTGGAAGACTGATTTCCAGGCAGCTATGACTAGGGTATTTAAGCCCATGCCCACTGTGACACACCTATTACAATAGGGCCACACCTCTTACTAGTGCCACCCCCCGACCCAAGCATAGCCAAACCGTCACAATCAGGCATTTTGTTTGCTGACAGGTGATATTTTTTGTAGACAAAAATTCATTGAAGACACAAAGTCATTTGTAATCAGATCTGATTTTCCTTTTCCTTCACTGAGACCCATACCCTCATTCTGTTTCTATCTCTCTCCTCCCACCAGCATAGACAAAGACACTGCAACACACAGCCCACTCGGTGAACTTGAACGCATTGTGTAAGACCAAGCACATTCAATTCTGAAAATAAGAATGATTTTAATAATCAGAATAACCTAGTGTATAATCACAGTGCCAAATATCATGCTAGTAATTATAATTATTTCCCTCTCAAAATCAATTGGTGTGTAAGCTCAGAGCATGCATTTCATTACAGCCTAATTGGATTCATACAGCTGTGATCTCCTGGTAACCCTAATCCCTGTTATAAAATGGGAAAAAAATCATCATTAAATTTGATTTACATACATTTTTAGTATCACCTACATTACCCTCTTGGCAAGGATTTTCTGTTCAAATTTCTTTTTTAATAAAGAGCTGTAGTGATTTAGAATAACCTGAGGAGAATATGAAATATTCTCCTCAGAGTTTGAAATAAAAATTTAACGTTTTCATTCCTCATTTTCAAAGCTAAATGTTATCTCAAAGCCTGGCTTGCTAAAAATTTCCAAAGAAATTCTGAAAGCATGAATGCTGTAAAGGGTGGTCCCCTTTATTCCACTTATCATGAAACGTGTAAAACCTAAATATGTTAGTGCAGCAAGTCTTAGATCTCTTGAAGTTGGTGTGCACGTGCCCATGAGTGTTGCCTGCGTGTGAGCATGTGTATGTTGGTGCATGTACCTCCTATGTGCGTGTGGAAGCCGGAGGTCGGATGTCTTCCTTAAATACACCACACCCTTTCTTTTGAGGCAAGGTCTCTCATGGATGCCGGATGCCAAGTGGGCTATTTCAGCTACGCTGGCGGACTGGTGAGCCTCGGGGGTCAGCCTATCTCCAAACCTCCAAGAGAGAGCAGTCTCTCACCTCTCTAAAGTCTCACCCACTGTAAGGGGCTGCCATTTTCATTACACATTCCTCCCTGCTGTCCTCACCTCACGATGGAGTGATGGAGAAGACTGTAGAGTGTTCCAAGCACACTTAGCCTGTTCTTCTCAAGACCTTGCTTATGAATCTGTCTGATGAGCTCTCCTTAAAGGGCCCACTGAGAATGGACAGCAGACAGACGTGACAGGCCATTCCAACATTCCCATCCCCGTCAGGTTCTCTCCTCTTCGTTCTAGCATTCAGTTTTGAGAGGCTCAACTTGTTCAACACAAGCTCTTACCATAGAGTCCAGCTTCAGTCAGCTAAGTGCATGACAAAATCCATTCTAAATTGTTTGAGTTAACATAATCAGTCCGAGATTTCTATTCCCTTCTATCAGTTCATGAGAATATACTGTCCCGGTCCTTGGTGATCTAGCGTATAATAAAAGCCATCCCCACATCTATTCCCCCAAGCTTCTGCCAACACAATCAGCCTCTGCTCTGGCATTTAAACTGTCCCCTGTGGCTTATAATTTATTCTTGTTCCTCTGTAGTGTGTTGAGTATTTCTCTACCAGACCGTGTTGGATGGTGCTGTGGCTATTCCTGGTTGTCAACCTGACTCTATCTGGAATGAACCACAATCCAGAATTGGAAGGTTCACCTTTGATCCTGATCTTGAGGCTGGGAGATACAAGTTTCTGACCTGGATCTTGGCATGGAGATCTTGAGGCATAGTGGCTATGAATCGCAGGAGAGTAAGGCAAGGAGATCTCTGAGTTCAAGGTCATCTGGGACAAAGCAAGTCCCAGATTCAGGAGTGGTGGTACACACCTTTAATCTGGGACACACCTTCTGCTGGAGACCTACATGAGGACATTGGAAGAAGGAAGACTCTTCTTTGCCTGCCTGCCTTGTGGGACTGAGCCACTGCCAGATCCTTGGACTTCCTGGTTTTCCTCAGTGATGCACTCTTACCTGAAAGTACAAACCAAACAAACCCTTTCCTCTCCAACTTAATTTTTGGTCATAGTATTTCATAGTAACTGTAGCCCTAACTAAGAAACTAGCTACTGCTGACCATAGTCATGGAGACTGTAAGTCTCCCCAACCCTGTATTTCCTTTCCTATATAGAGACTACCCATAAGCTCTGTGACTCTAAAGAAGGCTGACTAATACAGACGGGATAGATCTTAAATAAAAACTATGTCCATTTGTAGCAAATTCTAGGTGAATTTGGGGTCTCCCAAAAGGCGTATTCCACCTCCCTGTCCAAAAGGAAAAGGGACAACTGTGTATATTTCAGGGACCAATTGGATTTTCACACCCACCCAACTTCCCTCCGCCCTGGTATTCAGTGTCTGTCAATGAGCGCAATTCTCCAAAAGACATCTCTACTCATACTGCAGACTGAGAGCCAGCATAGCCAAACCCTGACTGTGGCTTCAAGATGTCTCCGTGTCGTTAGGACAAGAGGTAATCTGCTATTTTAGGAGAGTTGTAATTATGTTTGTTCAACCGTGTTTAAACCCAGGCGTTTCAAGCTTTGAGCTTGTAAATTCCACTCGAATTTCCCACAGTCTTTTTTATTGTCCCTATCAAAATAATTCATTACGACAGCCATTTGGCTTCTCGGAGATTTCCTCTCAGTAGACATTTCACTCTAAGCAAAAATAAACGAAAATCGGCAAATCTTCCCCTGATGGATGTAAGTAAAGCATTACCGACCACGATTGGCTATTAGCAACCTTAAACACAACTAGACGAGATTCCTTCATTTGACTGGCCGTTTTCCAGATCTCTTTTGGGAGAAAATATTTTATGGGTCAGGGTTCAGAAAAAAGAAAAAAAAAGAAAAGGAACATTCCAGAAGGGGTTGGATACTTTTGAAAGATCACTAGAAGAACTAACAAAAGAAATATGGAAGAAAGCCATCACATACTCTTGGGTTCACTGTTAATTTGCATGAAATTAACATACTGCTCTTGTGGCCCAGGCCAAGAGCTCAGGACCTTCCCTGGAGTAAAGTTTACTCAGTCTGCTTTCCTTTGTATTTTAGCCTGATACATACAGCAGTTGTAAAGCGAAAGAGGACATGCATGGCCTTCTCTGAGTTATGACGTAAATGCTCACATGCAATCCAATAGTCTCGTCCTGGGGTGAGCTTACCTATGATGGAGGTTTCAGTTTGTGTCCTTACAAATAGGGAAGGAATTCCACTGTCTTGGATCCCTACCTGCCCTGGCTTGATTTTGTGTTGATTTGACCCAATCCAAAGTCATCTCAAAGGAGGGAACCTCTATTGAGAAAATGCCTCCCTGAGAACAGGTTGTAGGCAAGCCTGTGAGGCATTTTCTTAATTAGTGATTAATGGGGGGCTGGAGCACCATTGTGCCATCCCTGGGCTCCTGGTCCCTGGGTTCTATAGGAAAGCGAGCCGAGCAAACCATGAGGCACAACTCAGTAAGCAGTGCCCCTCCATGGTCTCTACATAGTCATGGATCTCCATGTTCCCGCCCTGGTTTTCCTCAGTGATGCACTTTTACCTGGAAGTACAAACCAAACAAACCCTTTCCTCTCCAAGTTGATTTTTGGGCATAGTATTTCACGGTAACTGTAGCCCTAACTAAGAAACTAGCTGTATGTAGTAAATTGCTTGGGTTGGCCTGCAGTACGTGAAGGAAAATAAAACTTAGATTTCAGGGTTAGTCTATTGAAAAAAAAGGCTAACTTTGTTAAGAGAGTGTTTATACACATACACACACATACACACATACACACATGCACACATATACACATACACACATAAACACACATATACACACACACACATATACACATACATACACACATACACACACATACACACACATATACACATACACACACACATACACACATACACACATATACACATACACATACACACATATACACATACACACATACACATACATATACACATATACACATACACACACATATAGACATATACACATACACACACATATACACATACACACATATACAAATATACACATATACACATATCATATGTACACACATGCACATATACATATATACATAAACATATAATGTACACTTTGTAAAAGAAAATCAAGTCTATAAAAAAAAGTGAGTTTCTGGTTCATAAAAATCTAAGAGACTTGGGTTGTGTCTCTTCCTTTGCTCCTGGCTTTCTGGACAATTATTCATAATTATTGGAACATTACTCCCTTCGACATGTCTCAGCTTCCTGAAGAATAGAAGGGGAGGCCTAAAAGCTCTAAGCTCTTCCCCTTCCCAGGGAGAAAGGAATCCGGGTAGTCTGTGGGTGTTGGCACACATCTAGCTTGAATTGGTGACTGCACCTGAGGAATGTGGGAAAGTGTCCCACTGATTTGATTAGCATGAGGTGACTTCCATCTTCCTCATCTCCTAACAGCACCATTCAGAGGCAAAGACTGAAGAAAGAGCATCACCTGAATGTGGCTTTAACAAAGAAATTGGAGTGCACAGTGGTCCGGGCTCACAGCAGGCTCTATTTCCGAGAAGCTGCTGCTTACGTCATCCCCCAGCATCATTGATGGCATTTGAAAAATAACTAGGGGGCATAAGGTATTAAAATAGTCTGCTCCAAATACTTCAGACCCGATGCCTGTGATAGCCAGCACCAGGGACCACTGTGACAGCACAAAATGAGAAGAGAAAAAAGGTACTCGTGCTTTGGTCTGATAGACTGTGGCCTTTGAGGACCAGTGTGGGGACTTAAAGGAACAGTTGTTGGTAAACAAAGTAAATGTATTTATCAAGGTTGATTTTCTTGTATAGGTACTGATTTTGGTACTATTTCCGAAAATGTTATGTGGATGGGGAAGGTGGGTAGGTGGATGGAGAGAGAGAGAGAGAGAGAGAGAGAGAGAGAGAGAGAGAGAGAGAGAGAGGGAGGAGGGGATAATGGCTGGCTGGCTGGGTAGGCAGGCAGTGGACAGACAGATGGACTAGTGTATAGGTGGGTGGGTGGTTGGGTGGATGGATGGACAGATAGACAGATGGACAGGTAGAAAAATAGATGATGGATGGATGGAGATATATATAGACAGATAGACAGACAGACAGATCTATTTTAATCTCAAATCAGAAGGAGCTGCCTTTAAGCATTCTTATACTTGAGCGATAGAAGTAAATTTCTTACTGAAACTCATGTTCTGTGATTATATATCTGCTCATATGCCTCCAATCCAGAAATCTTCCACCATAAATAGAAAAAGATCCAATGTACCACTCGGCGATGACAGGATTCAAGACCTTTTAAAAGTCTCGAATCCATCAGCTACGTCCCCAACACTCTGTTATCAAGAAGTGAGAATTTACAGGCTCTTCCTCCAAGGCACAGACATTTGTTTTTGGATGAAGATGACGGAAACCATGGAAACGCTTCATCTTGGACAGATTCTTCCGAGGACTGATGCTGGGCTCAAGGCTTTCTTCTACAAGAACGGTAACTTGGTGGCATGCAGTCATTCCCTACCAAGCCTCAGTTCTTGCATTTGGTTCTCTTTGTGTTTGTCTCAGACCAAACTTTAGTTTCAGAGCATTTCTGTTAGGTTGATTTTGATTTTAGATCCACTGTGCAGGAGACGCAACCATTTGAGAGGTTTGCCCAAAACTGAAGGCGATCCAAGGAGTAAAATTCAGAACTGAAATCAAAATGAAAACTGGACCATGTGTGTGGTTGAATGATGGGTCAAAAAGCATGTTTTGTTTTTTTAATGAGAATGGCCCCCAAAGGCGCTTATGCTTAAATACTTGGTCTCTGATTGGTGGAACTGTGAAGGAAGGATGAAGAGGAGGAGCCTCATTGGAGGAGGCGTGTCACTGGGAGAAACTTTGAGTTTCAAAATACTCCTGCCATTCCCAGCCAGTCTCTCTCTGCCTCCTACTCATGGTTTGAGATGTGAGCTCTAGGTGTTTCTGCTACCATAAACAGGCATTTGAAAGCCCTATTCTTATAGACAATTGCCAGCAATTAATTGAAAAAGAAAACCTAAATATAAGGTGACCCAGGATAACGTTTCTACAAACAGAGAGAGAAAAAACACAACAGACATAAAACTATCAGCAACATAAACAATAAGTCAGCAGACAAAGACTTTAAAGTCACTGTGAACTGGGGTGTAACGCAGGAGCAGAGAGCTTAGCTAGCATGTTCAAGACCCAGCAGCCACAGCAGCAGTCGCGGCAACAACAACAACAACATTTGATTGCCGTGCTTGAGAAAAGAGAGAATGTTGTTTTTAAAGCAGAATTTCTCAGAGGGTTATATTTTCTGTTATGTAAATGGTATGTTGAGACATATGATTTAAATGCATGGTCTCCAGATGGTGGTACTATTTTGAGTTCTGGGAACTTAGAAGGTGGGACTGAGCATGAAGAAGTGGGTACTGAGGGCAGTTTCTTGGGAGTAGATTATCTGTGGCTCCTTCCCGTCGGATTCTCTGCGTCTTGTCCACCAAGGTGTGAATTGCTCTACTCTGCCATACCCTCCCCACCATGATCACCTAGAACTTCTAGAACCGTGGGCCAGATTGAACCCTCCTTCCTTAAATTATGTTAGCAATTTGGTCACAGTGATGAAAGAAATAACCAATACACAAAACTGCTACCAGGAGCATGGCTACTGCTGTGACGAAACCTGACCATATTGCTGCTGCACGCTTGGAATTTGTTTGTGGGGAGAAATTAGAAATGAAAGCTAGAGAAGTCCTAGAATGCTCAGAGATTAATGAATGATTCCAGTGGAATCTCAGAAGGCTGGATTAAAGACTAGAATACTGATTAAAAGGTAGACAATAAAGGCCAATCCATGAGGTTTCAGAGGGGAACAAAGATTCTGTTGGAAACTGAACTAAAAGACATTCATGTTACACTCTGGCAAGGAATTGTGTGTGCTTTGTCCACGTCCTAAATTTTATGGGGAGACCACAAACTTTTTTTTAAAAAAACTTGACTAACTAATTTCAGAGCAGAAATTTTAAGAGAGACTAGTATTCAGGATATGGGGCCATCATCATTGGTTAATTGCAATGGAGTTTACAGTGAAAATTAAAAACAAAAACAAAACATAGAAGAAGGAATTAATAATTGTGGACAATAAAAAGGTAAGTGCTATTAAAAAGAATGCAAACACTTTGCGCTAGGACAAAAGGAAATTGTTCAGACCATACCCACCACTGGGTGAAAGGTATGAAGTTACAAGGTCATGTGAAAGACTTTTCCTTTAGAGGAGAGAGCCACAAAGATACTCTCTTTGCAAAGGGCCTCATAGGGACGTATTTTCCCAGGTTCTACCACCCAAGTATTCACAGAGCATTGCAACCAAAGTTCAAGGTTGACAAACATTGGCCTCATCTGTGAGGGGTTGGTTTTGTGAACACACGGAATGTAGGAGTTATGAGGTCACTGGGACTTCTCAAGTTCTTAAGAATGTGTATGAGGGGATGGTCTCTCTTGCATAACCTAGCAACTATAGGTTATGAGGCAAGACAGACGAAAAAACAGTCAAGTGGACTTCAGATGGTAAGACCATAGGAATAGATCTACCCAAGCTTGTGGGAGCTTACATCAGAAGACCACTTCCTCTGGATGCTGGACCTGGAGTTGTAAGGTTTAATGATAATCTTGGTAGACTTCAGTCCTTGGTTCTATGCTGGTTTGAATAAGAATGGGTCCCATAGACTCATTTACTTGAATGCCTAGTCACCAGGAAATGGAACTGTTTGAAAGGATTAGAAGGATTAGGAGGTGTGGCCTTGGAGTAGGTGTGGCCTTGGAGTAGGTGTGGCCTTGGAGTAGGTGTGGCCTTGGGAGTAGGTGTGGCCTTGTTGGAGTAGGTGTGGCCTTGTTGGAGTAGGTGTGGCCTTGTTGGAGTGGGCATGGCTTTGTTGAAGGAAGAGTGTCCCTGAGGATGGAATTTGAGGCCTATACCAGGCCAGATCTCTTTGCCTGTTGCCTGCCTACCTGTGGATCGGGTACTTTTCTAGCCCCATACCTGCCATGCATGCCCTCATGCTCCCTGCCATGATAAAGGACTAAAACAATGTTTTACAGAAACTGTGTAACTTTCTCTGTATTACGTAAAAGTTAAATGTAAGTATCAGAAGAAATTTGGTAGCTTTTAGAATTTGGACTAAAAGGCATTTTCTATTAAAGGGGCATCAGCCTTTGGAGGATAAGGACAGAATTTTATGGCCTGAATATATAAAGCCCCCTGTGGGTTCATGATTTAAGTGCTTAGTCCCCAGATATTATTTATGGAAGAACTGAAAATGTAGGCAGTGGGTTGACCTGGAAAAAGCGTGTCACAAGGGGTAGGAAAGTGTGAGCATGTGACCCTGGAGACCTGAGGCCAATCTTGAGTTTCTTCCATATCAGCCTATTTATTAATTATTATTATTACTATTACTATTACTATTGTTATCATTGAGACAAGGGTTCTCTGTAACTCTGGAGCTTAGTGATTGGCTAGACTGGCTGGCTAGCTGAGCCTGTCCCAACCTACACAGTGCTGGGATTATAGACATTTGCCACCATTTATAGTGTTGTACATATGTAAAGGATTTCCAGAGTCAAGACCTAATGCTGTGTGTGTAGTGAGCACATTACCTCCTGACCCACCTTCCCAGCCTCAGAGGCATTAACTATTAATGCTAGGCTGAGTTCTAGGACTCGGAATCTTTATGGGATCAACCCATACATGGATGTATGACCACCTCCACATTTAGCAGTGAAGAGGCTCAAAGGTGGAAAGAGGAACGGGGTAAAATTCAGACTGATGTTTTCCGGCTTTCACTCCCGTGCCCTAGAAACTTCTGTAAATCATATGAGGTCTCACTTTTACTGTAAAACATGATAAAGTCACCTTGGTAGCTATCATCATAACAGAGACAAAAGCTGACGTAGAGCCAACACGACACGGAAGAGACAGGGAGTTGGGGGGACGTCACGACATTGGAGCCCGAAATGCCACACACCCATCGTGTCTCACTAGATCCAACACAGCCAAGTTCTTCCCCGGTGCTGGAAAGAATCACTGTTGACTGAGTGGAGCACCAGATGAAGCTGTTGGCTTGTCGTCAGGAGCCATGTTGTAACAAAAAGGAACCTTCTCTGAAAACATCAGATCCACACTCAGCCAAGTGAGACACCCAACACGCTGAGGCAACCATGCCAAACCCACACCGCTCATTTCTTCAGCCACACTCTCTCTTCACCTGCCAATGGGAAGGCACACTGTGCTTCCATTATTCCTACACTCCTCCCAAGGACTCTGGAAGGGTAAACACAGACGTGTACTACAGAAAACTTTACGAAGCCCACACTGGTAGAATAAAATCTCTGAAATCAACTCGTCACATCACCTCTGTGCTTGTTTACATGGTCAACATTTGCATTAATAGAGCATCTGTATGGAGTATCATAGAAGGCCAGGATGACGTGAGAAATATCCAGTCTAATGCCACCGCAAAATCGAGGCCATAAAGATCCTGCTGACCCAGGGACAGCACTTGTTCCCAATGTAACCTTTTCCTTGCTGCACTCTGAACATTTTTTATCATGGAATGGTCTGATTTCCGAATCTTTATACTCTTCTTCCACTGACTCCAGTGATGTCTTTTACAGCCACAAGGCAGGTCATTCTCCATGTGATGCTTGAGGTACATGAAGGCAGCCCCTCTTGTCACAAGACCAGTCCTCCTGTTCTGTTCTGGGTACCTGCCACCACGTATGCAAAATTTATCAGTGTTCTCATTACAGGAGGGCAGAATCCAGCCTGCTCATAGATTAAGTTCCTCTCCTGAGTAGTCCTTTCTGTCTTGGGCAATAGCTGCCCGTGTGTCATAGTAAGTCAGGGTAAGTCGTTCTTCCGTAAGTACTTGACCAAGACACGGATTGTAAAAGTTGACTACTGCCTCAATGCCACAAAAAAAAAACCCCAAAAAAGCCATGTCTGACCGCCCATGCCTGCTTCCCAACAATGCATTCAACAAGTTTTATTTTTTGAAAAGAGTAAGTTCCATCGGTGTCTTCTCTTGTGGTGCATGGTCCTAGCTAAGAAAAGCTAACTCAAAGTCACCGAGGTCTGTGCCACGTTTAAAGTTTATCATTCAAAGGCCTAAATGCTTAACCTGGGATTCCTTGTGAGTTGTTCGCAGTGGCAAGTTCACTGTGGGGATATTTAGTGTTAGAAGCTTTTCATTTTTTATTAGTATATATAAATTATACAAAGGTTTTTTTTCCCTTCCTTCTTCCTTTCCACCTTCCTTTTCTTCCCCTCTGTTCACATAGACTCTCTCTCACGTAGCCCTGGGGTTGACCTAGAACTTGCTAAGTGTTTGAGGATGAGCTTGAATTTTTTTTTTTTCTTTTCTTTTTTTCGGAGCTGGGGACCGGACCTTGAATTCTTGATCCTCCTGCCTCCACCCTCTAAGTACTGGGATTACAGAGTTTCTGTGCAGCTAAAATGTTGGGTGTTGTTCTATCATATCACTTCTTCATGTGTGTACAGAATACTTGGATCATTTCAGCTCCTCTGTGACTTATTTCCCTCTCTCTCTTCCCACTCCTTTGTACACCCCTTGGCATGTCCCCTTTACTCCCGTGCCTTCCCGTTTCCCCTTGGTTTCTGTAAAGGAGACAGAACCCGTGAGTGCCTGACAGAAAAACATGGATGCAATCGACGATCCCCGTAGTGAGGCAGTGCGTCCTCTGGAGGAATACAAGTTTTAACATCGACCATCGGCACGGTTTGCCATATCTCCAAGCCTCATGTTCAGAACTCTACATGCATGTGATCCCTGGAACTGAGACCAGCATATTTAAATGCCAGAGATAATCATGAACATCATGCTAGTTCTCGAACCTGTAACATGGAAAACCCATTAGCCTGATGCTAGTTAAGTACTGGGAGCCGAGCAAGGCTGTCTCACCAACAGCTCTAGCAGACTGGAAACAACTGGAGTTCCCTGAGTTCCCACAGTTCCATGCCTCCTAGAAGACCAGGAGTTGAATGGCTCTTCTCTCCACAACCTGTTCTAAGTACAACGGCAAGGATGTATAGCAGATGTAGGCTGGGGTGGGTACGCCGTGACATCTGTTTGTGGGTTTTGCTAAGCGTTGACAAGATAAAACTAAAGTGTTGGGAAAATGACGCAGTCGTTGAGGAAGCTGGGGAAGACGCCGAGAGGGCTTTTAATGAGCCTCCCCGTGGTGTGAATGTATGTTAAAAAGAATATTTAGATATTGGTATTAGAACATATGGAAATAAATGAGCTGGTTTTCCCGAAGGCTGATTGGTGTACAAAGTCGTGCTGATTGAACACAGAACGATTTATTTGGGAAGCATAGTTTCGTTCGTGGTTACCGGGGCAACGAACATGACTTTCCGAAAATACTTGACCTAGAAGGAACGGACCGACATGTTAGTCAGAAATATAGCTTTATTATCATAGTATTTCATAATCTAAAAACTTCTTTTTCATTCTGGGAACAGAAATATTCTAACATCTATACATCTGACTGGCCCCGCAGCATCCTGGAATACAGCCTCCAAGCAAGCTGCACTTACACATAAGAATCTGTTATTAGTTTGGGGAGGAGACCGGAGGATGACAAGTTGTTCAAATGACAATCTCCCCCCCCTTACAAAATAAATAATAAAATTCAATTTATACTTGTTAATCCTTGATTATAGTTTCCCAGAAACTTTGGTGATTTAAAAAGTCACTGCTTCAAATCTATGGTTGGTTGCCTGAGTGCGTGCGCGTGTGCGTGTGCGTGTGCGTGTGTGTGTGTAGATAACATATAAATGGAACTTGGCCACGGTGTAGGTAAATGATCCCTTCGAGCCACCTCCCATACTTTAACAGCAGATTTACACCTCTAGGGAGTCTGTTGTACTTAATATATGTCCTTCTATGGGGGTCAGAATCAAGCTGAAACTCAAAAGACGTTTCCGAATTTAGTAAGTCAATCTTAAGGCTATTTGTCTTGAGTAGTGTATGTAGAGTAGATACAACATCATAGTGTTTTCCAAAGATGAACACGAACCACGGGCAAAGAGGGCTGTCCTGCCTCCGAGGCTTGTTAAAGGAGCGCCAAAAATGACTTACTTTAAATAAAAGAGGAAACAAATCTGCCTATACAGTTGTCAAAGCCGAGGTGTTACCGGCGCGCACACCACAGGACGGGGAGCATGCGGCACAATCAGCAAGCCACATTTTTCAGGGCGGGCGACGCTAAAATGCAGCCATGATAAAAAACATCAATAATAAGTAACTATGGCGGAGATTCCTTATCCCAACAAATAATAACACTACAGTTTCCGCAGCATCGGCCTCCACGGTGATAGGATACGAAGCTCTGTTTTTACCCCCACTTGGAAACGGCCTGCGCATCACACGGAAGATCTGCCCGCATAGGCCGGAAGTCAGCGAAGACTCAAAACAGCGACCTCTCCTGCACAAGGACAGGTCCAACGTGTCTGAAAACGATGAGTTCTCTTTTTCAATTTATTGTCATCCCAAGGAACTGCTTAATTATCTATTTTTAATGTAATATGCTAATCAGATGCTTGTTGCAATAACAATAATTCTACTAGTGTTAGTTAGGTTACAGTCTTAACTTATAAAGGAATTCGATGTACAGAAACAAAGCTATAAAGTTTTAAAGCTGCCCACCACAAACACTTTCTCCATGAGTATTTAAAAATAAACTATTTATATGCTTGACATATATATATAGTATGTGTAATATATATGTATATACTCATAAACAATATTATTCCTGTTTTGGGAAGGATGTCAGCACAAATAAACTCTAGAGACCTGATGGTGTTGCTCAATTTAAGGAAAAATATAAAAATTCCTTCTGAAAGAAAAATTTAAACCAAGAGATTCTTGAAAGGTTTTTTTTTTTTTTTTAAATGGGAACAATGCCATTTGGGGAGGATAATGTCACGGGTCATATCCCACATGCATTCTTTTTCATCTGAAATTACAGCAGAATGCACCGCACAATGAACACCCCCAGGTGTGTGGCCGAGAGGGAAGAAAAGTGTACACCCGCCATAGAAGCAGCAGGAGGCAAAGTGAGCTTCCGGGTGGAAACGGAAGTTAGCAAAGAGCATGCTCACAGGTAACCGGTAGCAAGCCGGTGGAACTTCCAGAGACGCAGGTGGTGGTAGTGCGTCGGGCGTCCCCACCGCATGGCCAGGATGGCCATGGGACACTGAATGTGCCCTCTAGCACATCAAGCACTTGGGCACCACATCAATGCTGCTGCTGACCGCAAGGGTTTTAGCAGCTATCTCTAGAGAGGCTGGTAGACAGACAGCTCTGGAGGGTGCAGCGTGCTTAGCCAAAGAAGGCAGGAAGGGTGCACCCAGTCCTGGATAAATATGCTCTGATAGACCCAGATGTGAATCAACTCCGAAAGCCACCTGGCAAAGTGAGAACCGAGGTCTAACTGAACGTACTCTGTAACCCACCCGGAGATTGAAGTCTTGATTAACCAGAATACTCAAGGGTAACAGACGAACCTTTACCATAGAGACTTTCAAATGTATTAAAGGAGGTCTACACAGAAGCAAACGACAAAAGCCTTTGATTTCACTGCTCTCAACAAGAACTTTACACTCCTAGCTGGGTGCGGTGGTGCACACCTGTACTCCCAGAGCTCAGGAGGCAGAGGCAGGAGGATTGCTGCAAGTTCAAAGCTAGCCTGGTATATATATATCAAGCTCCAAGCCAGCCAGGGCTACATAGCATAGCACGGCCCTGTCTCAGAAGACCAAAAGTAGTATTTTTCTTTAAAGCAGAAGAACTTCACAGTCACATTCCTTGCCTCATAATTCAGAGAGCAGTAGACACCGGAGTCTGGCATCTTGTGCAGCCCACGTACTAATGGGCACCGGGTAGAGGAACCCCTGGTGCCAGGTCTGTGGAAGACTGGGCCAATTATTTAAGAAATTGCACATTCATGTTTACCAGAACTATAGTATTCGAGTGCTTCAAGTTTTACTTCGTTATTATTTAATTTTTATAATTTCCCTTGCTCGCACCTAAAGGAGGCCAAAATAAAGTCTTGGCTTACTGAGACCCGCTGTGTTAAATTCTGGTTAATCAGAGTGACCCTGTGTGTTGTTTTCCCTGCGTTTCTGGTATGCCTTCCTTCGGCCACAGATCCAAAAGGACAACACCGTTGGCCCCTGGAACACTATTCAGTAAGCCCCGTGGTGATGCTTCTGAGCCACCCAAGCTCTAGATGATATTCACGATCGCCGTAGGCTTCTTTTTAGCCATTTTGGGCCTGAAGTTGCCCTTTCGGCTCAGGCCCAGGTGCTCCCCTTTCTTGGCTGGTCTGAAGAATTCTCTCGGAGACTCAGCCTGTTCGTGAATGGCCTTGGCGGGCTGCATCCCGCTCGCTCATCCTTTCTTCCTTGGCTTTCCCTTCAGGTGGAAGTGCCCCTTCTCCCTGGTCAGATGGAATGCTGGTGCCCTCAGCTCAGGATGGTTAAAAGAAAACAACTTTCCTGTCTAAAACTAGAATGCTGGTTCCTGTGACTGCCCTCAGGCTTCTATGGGGTGGGGTGGAATAGAAAGAAAAAAAAATCAATGCTACCAGGGAGAGGAAAATGTAGGATGAACACAGCTCTTTTTTTTCTTTTTTTTTTTTTTTTTTTAAGAGAGGGGCTGCCCTCTCCCCAACAGTCTAGTTCACTAGGGGTTCAGTCTTAGGGGACTGGGGACTAGATATTCATTGGGGAGTCCAGGGGTCAGTCCATGTAGAGAAGCTCTGGTTGAGGGTCTCGAGCTCCTTCAAGAGATTCCTTCAACAGAGAGAGAGAGAGAGAGAGAGAGAGAGATCTGCAGAGGAGTCTTGAGTTTCTTTGTTCTAAAAACTCAAGAAAACAAATGAGTACATACCATGTATGTCTTTTCTGTCTCACCATGATATTTTCTTCCCATTTGCCTCTGAAGTAAGTCATTGTTTTTGATACTGAGTAATATTCCATTGTGTAGATGTACCACATTTTCTGTATCCATTCCCTGTGACTGTTTTTCCATTCTAAATAAATAAGAGAACATAGATCACTAGTATGTTGGGGCATACCCAGGAGAAACATCCTCAGGCAAATGTCCAATTTTTCTGAGGAAAGAAAAAAAATCAATGCTACCAATGGAGGACCCCTTCTCCACATCCTCGCCAGCATTTGCTGTCACCTGATGTTCTCAGGATGAAATCTCAGGTTGTTTTTGATTTGCATTTTCCCTTATGACTAACGATGTTGAACATTTCTTTTAGGTGACCACCATTCGGCATTCCTCAGTGAATTCTCTTTACTCAGCAAAAATAGGGTTATTGTGTATATAATTTAAAGTATGTGATATATAGTGTGTAGAGCATAACAATACTATATATCATGTGTATAATATATGTGTAATATATAAATATATACTGTCATATATACGTGTGAGATACAAACATATATACATAAACACACACATCTATACACATAAATATTTGTTTAAAAAAAAGTTACAGGAGATAATATGCGAGGACCATCACCCCAGCATTGCTATGGTAACTCATGGATCAGCTGCTATTTTAAAAGAGACACCGGCATGCAGGTAAATATTCACAGACGCCTTTGCAAGTCCAGACATTGATATCTTATCAAACGCAATAGGCTTAGAAACCCACTTATAGATATTTCATCAAATGCAACAAGAAGACGCACAACGTAAGCATTATCCGATGGCTCCTGTGTAAGAAAGGCATACGTACAGGCATCGGGGCTTCCTGCTCGATGAGATGTCTGTGAGCTGGTGGGAAATAAACAAGAGAGAGCATCAGTTTACCAGAGCTAGGCTAGAGGTGACACGTGTGTGCGTGCGTACGTGTGGGTGTGAATGGATTCAGTATTCAGCGTGGGAGTGCACTTACCCTCGCAAGCACACGAAGCAGCTGGAGAAAAACACTGGGAATATTCCTCCATTAATCTCAAGCTATTGTCTCAAGACAGAGCCTCTCACTGAACATGGAGCTGTTAGGCTAGTGGCCGTAGGTCCCAGGGATCATCTGCCTGTCTTCTGCACTGCCACCCCTGTGGTGCTGGCGGGGGAGAGGTGCACGCAACCTTTTTATGTGGGTCCTGAGGATCTGAACTCAGGTCCTCAAGTTTGCACGGCAGCAAGCACTTTACCCACTGATTGATCTCTCAGGCTCCTGGACGGGGTTTTAAAACTCGATCTTGTTTAAAGACACTCCATTCTCATTAAGGAGATCTGTAAGTAGTCAGCGGCATTACCTAGGGAGCCATCCACTGCGACAGAGAACAAGTGTGTCCCAGATTGGCTTGCTCGGTGAGCATCTCTGGACACCTGCTCTCAGTTTTCCAAGAAGCATGTATCGGAATATCTCAACATTTAAAACAATCAAATCAAATCAAAAGCTTCCCAGAAAGTCGGGGTTGGGGGAAAAACATGTTTTAAAAGCCTGACACAATGGGCCCTTATTTCTCAGGATCTGGCTGTGTTACAGTTGATTTAGTACAGCTGTAGCTAGTCACAGAGTACCAACCAAGAGGAAATGAGCATCAAATGTTATTT
This sequence comes from Rattus rattus, assembly GCF_011064425.1. Lineage (NCBI taxonomy): Eukaryota > Metazoa > Chordata > Mammalia > Rodentia > Muridae > Rattus > Rattus rattus. Next base: position 18,933,985 of record NC_046171.1, on the reverse strand, counting down.
CCTAAATATATCATTTCTAAAATGAGACCATATGAAGACCAAGCCCACAAGCATCCCCAAGGCCATCGACCATCGAGGTGATGTCTGTTCCAAGTACCATGCCATAAAATATCTGCCAGTGCTTTGTGGCGGGGCCTAGAGTGCCTTCATTGGGAACGTAAATCGATGATTATCATTGCTAGCCAGATGTCACCATTCCACTTACAGGGGAAGCCCAGCCCAATCTTCCCACCCCTCCTCGAGCTGCTCTCGTAGGATGACGTCATGTCACGTTTTTAAGCAGAATCAGGGAATGAACAGTGAAGAAAATGTCAGGAAATGGCCTCTTTGGAATTTAGACCAGGGAGATTATGACGTGCTTAATATCAGTGGAGGATTGGGTCCCTCGTCGCCTCAGGACACCAAGAGCCATGAATACACACGTTTTAAGTCCCTTAAATGCGGTGCTGTAATATTTGAGCATACCCTGCACATCCTCCCCCCACCCCCATATACCTACAAGGTGCATCGAACCTTTGACACTGCCACGTGACGCTGTCATCTGCAAAGTTCACACTAGCAGACTCAAGATATACCAATCACCCACACGCAAAACCCCCAAACATTTTAATTAGTTTGTAATTCACAGAGATACTCAGCTAGAATCTGGCCATGGGCTGGCATACCTGGAAGTCTAAATCACCATTAAACTGCTTAAACTACCTATTAAGGTGTAAAGGATGCATAAGCAGCTGTCATAACCTCATTAAAAAATAATGGAGCTGGCTGGGCGGTGATGAGACACACCTTTAATCCTAGCACTTAGGAGGCAGAGACAGGCAGATCTCTGTGAGTTTGAGGTCAGTATGGTCTATAGAGTTCCAGAACAGTCAGAGCTACACCAAGAAACACTGTCTCAAAACAATGACAACAACAATAACAACAACAACAACAATAATAACAACAATAATAATAATAACAATAATAATAATAGTAGTGGGGTCAGAAAGAAGAGACTCCTGGGATCATTGCAGAAGAAGGGTAGAAAGATTGTAAGAGCCCAAGGAAAAGGGAGTTGGTTGTGAGACTGTGTCTCCTAGAAATGTCAGAGAGGTTACACCCATGAAGTCTCAATGCTCTGCCTAAACATGGCCTGAACCACTATGACACAGATATGCTAACGCAGAAGGGGGAAAAAAATCACAGAACCTCAATCTTAGACAAAGAACGATGGGCAACTGGGTAATGCTGAGAGAAGGAAGAACATGTCACTTGGCTTCTGCCTTAGAGTTTTCCTGCTGTGAACAGACACCATGACCAAAGCAACTCTTATAAGGACTGGGGCTGGCTTACAGGTGCAGAGGTTCAGTCCATTATCTTCAGGTGGGAGCATGGCAGCATCCAGGCAGGCATAGTGCTGAGAGTTCTACATCTTCATCTGAAGGCTGCTAGTGGAAGACTGGCTTCCGGCAGCTAGGATGAGGGTCTTAAAGTCCACACCCACAGTGACACGCCCACTCCAACAAGGCCACACCCACTCCACTCTTTCTTTCTCTTTTTCTTCTTCCTCTTCCTCCTCCTCCTCCTCCTCCTCTTCATCTTTTTGGCAGATGGGATATTAGGTCACTTTGTGTTTAATTTGACAGCATTTTTCAGAGCACAAAGATAAAATATCTGAGTAAGCATACTATATTTTTAGAAGTCAGCCAGGTGGAAAAAAGAAAGACCATAAATGCTCCAGGGGATTGAGGGAAAGATGTAGAATGTCAAGCCTTGTTTCAGAAAAGGCACAAAAGGTGAAGGGAGGTGAGGCATCCCCAGAAGGACGCAATGCTGACAGTCACCTTCTGGAGGAGGCAGTCCACGTAGCGATGGGAGGACCGCCCTTCCCTCTGGTGTGCCCTGTCTAGGGGAAAGGGAAGGGGAGTGGGTGGGGAGAGAGATCAGGGATCATCAGTGTGAAGCCTCCAAGGAGAGGTGAGAGCAGGGCTGGCGGGTGAGAGAGGCAGAGTGATTTTCCTGATCAATCTGGGAGGGGGCCACGGGGGAGCACGGCTGGCAGGAAGAGACGAGATGCAGGAGAGCCCAGGCAGGATGTCTGCTTGTCTTGTTGGCAGTAGGTAACTATTCTGGGTGAGTGCAGAAGTCCGGGGGAAATGGGAGCTCTGTAACACACTATGCTGGACCAAAGAGCTGACTCAAAGTTCTTCTTGCTAAAAACAGCCAAGCTATTCTGTCTCCGTATTGGCTGAGGGTGTGAGAGAGCGGACGTAGCTCTCTGATTATATGGAAGGCATGGCCCTTTATTTTATAGATGAGCGCATATGACCACAATGAGAGTGAGGGGGAGGGAGGGAGGGAGGGAGGGAGGGAGGGAGAGGGAGCACCCATGCTCCCATTTTAAAGTCTGCAGACTGCCCAACTTGACCCAAGGAAGAGTTGGGGAAGATAAACTACCAATACATGCGCCTAATCCCTTTTAGAATCACTCCATCCTCTGGGTCTGTTTAAGGCCAGAGCTCCAATCTACATCAATTAGGCCGGTCCTCTCGTTACTGCCTGATCACGTCAATCACACAGCTCTTCTATCTAAATTGCTCACTGCAATCTTAACGGCACCAAGCATCGCTTGGATTAGCCAGTGCTTCCTTCGGTTGAGCCAGCTGGCTAAAGGCTGGTCATGTGACTGAACCAGAAACGAGGCAAACATAAATATTTAATTTCCTACCATGGGTGAAGGAATTTGTTTGTGTACCTAGTACACAAACACAGATATATTATACACACATGTATAATATATATATATACTGTATAATATATATACTGTGCAGTATATATGTGTGTATCCTGTGAATGCAGATGTTTACATGTGTATATATGTATATATACATGTGTGTGTGCGTGTGTGTGTGTGTGTAAGAATACATACATTGATATGTTTTGTAGAACTCACTATGATGTGGTAGGAGGGGGTACCTTAGCAGGCCCATGCTGAGGCATACCTCCCCGAAGTACCAGCCATATGACAGACATAGTATAAAATAAAGTTTATTTGGGGGGGAATGAGAAAGGGGATTGAGAAGGGACTAGAGGCAGAGAAAGATAGAGAGACAAAGGCAGAGACACAGAGAGACAGAGACAAAGAGACAGAGACAGAGACAGAGAGAAAAAGAGAAGAGGGGAGGAGAGGAGAGGCGAGGAGAGGAGAGGAGAGGGAGGGGGAGAGGGAGAGGGAGAAGGAGAGAGAGAGAGAGAGAGAGAGAGAGAGAGAGAGAGAGAGAGAGAGAACACTTAAACAGTCCTTTTATAGCAAGCCAGGCTTGTTCCTGATTGTTGCTAGGTAACTATTGGGGGAGCCAAGAAGAATAGCTAACAGGCATTCCATGTGCACACATCATTCCACATATGTATATCTGACCAGAAGAGGTGGGATGCTTTTCAGCGTTTGATTACAAGATTAAATACATGTGAGACAGTTATTGCTACGACTCTTCAAAGATCAACATTCAAGCTGGGGGAAAAATGCTAAGCCAAAGACACGAGCCCAGAAATATAAAAAAGAGGGAATACTTCTGGCTTCCTGCTTCCTCCCTTCCATCTACTGTTTTCTATTCTAAGACCCCGTAGGCAGAGCGCAGGGTTTCACACACGGCTGTGTTTGGGGGTGACTTGTCCACCTACACACCGAAAAGGTTAATACAGCCTTGCAGCCTCAGGACTCTGAGACCCCAGTCACAGGTGAGCTGACAACTCAGGAAGCTAAAGGCACTTGGAGAGCACGGGGCGCATTCACTTCACGTCCTGGAAGAGTAGCAGATCCAGAAAGGCTCGGCTCAGCAAGAAGCAAGTTAAGAGGGTTCTAGAGCCAAGCCTTTTCACCTCACATGGGTGCTCTGTGACCTCAGGCCAGAGAGGGCTCAGAGCATCATCCCCCCAGCCAATGCTAGCCAAGAGAGGATATTCCAGAACTAGCTAAGAACTGCTAGACAAGACAGGACGCTCTTCCAAGAAGGAAGCAGAGGAGTCAGCTTGGGGGTGATGGTTCTGCCTCAGGACAATTACACGGAGCACACAGCCTCCTGCCTGGAAAAGGGGAGGTACCAGCAGGTCTGGAGGGTGGCGCTGAAACTTCATGCACTGATTCCTCTCCTTACTTAATCTACAGTCGGACCAGAGAGCGGAGGTGAAATCTGGCTTCATTTATTTTGTCTTATTTAGTATTCGTCTCTCCATTCCTCTAAGGTCGAACTGTAGAGCAGACAGATCTGACCATCCACTCGCCCTGCCTGAAGACCGATTAGACACCCTATTACCCAGGGAGCCAGGGAGTCTTGATCAAGGAGGCCACTTAACAAGACCCTAGATCAGGAAACACAGCCAGGGGCTGGTGGCAACCTTAAGCCCCAGGAGCTTCTGTGTGAAACTATACACCGAAACCAATCACCTGCCATGGGTTCCCTTTGAATATCCACTCAAAGAAAGTTTCACAGCGAGCACCACTGAAGAGGGTTTCCCTCCACTGTAAGGAAGGCTGAGTGTGTATGGACATGGTTGAGTGTTGCTTTCTTGAAATGATGATCCTTAGAAGAGAATATCACATTGAAGACCTTCAAAATGGTTGGACCTTGCTTTCATGAACTGATAATCACTGGAATATCATCTTGAAGACCTTCAACCCCACATACCTTCTGGTCTAGGCGAAAACTAAAGCCAGAACTCAGATATTTCTGACTTTGTTATTTTACAAGTATAAAAAAATTATGTCTACCAATTCAGCTTGGAATGGAGGTCGAAAGTGAGCAGGTAAGTGTTGCCTCAGACTCAGCGACCTCCCTGCCACCCTATTAACCATGGTCAGAGACAGGCATGGTCTAGCTAGGGCTTCAAATGACACCCAGGAAGGCCCTGTGAGTCACGCAGCTCCATTGTTTTCCGTCCTAGCTCAGTCTTGGTCCATTCCGACCACCATATTCAGGGGGCCTGAGGGCTGGCACGGCCGGCTGGGGACTCACCATGTGCTCACTAGTGTCATGGCTGAAACCGGAGGCCTGCTGGCTTTGATAGTACTCCAACTGCTTCTCCGCCAGCTCTACCCGTTGCAGCAGGTTCTCAATAAAGTCCTGGAGCCTTGCTTTTCCTTGAACCTCCTTCTCGGCCGCCGCTTCCAGGAAATGGTTGAATGTGACAACTTCTCTGTAAGGACAAGACACAGGGTGACACAGGGAGTCATTCACTGCACACATGTCAAGTCCCCAGCCAGCCAGCATCCCGGCAGCCATGACCATAACGAGAGGGATGAGGCTGCATGTTGACTGAGGGAGACAGTCACGGTAGGATGTAAAAGTAAATGCATTCTGTCAGGAGTTAACGACATTGAAACTAGGTACAAGGTGACAAAGTGACGGCCAGCGGTGGGGTGGCGAGATTTCAGAAAGCAAAATCAAGAGCAACCTTTTAGATGGAGACACCGGGAGGAAGAAGCCTCGGAAACACCTGGGAACTGTAAAACAGGTACTCCAGAGAGATGTAGATGTCTGAGCCGCTGTGAGGATGTGTGCACAGATGAAGAGCTGAGAGACTTCTAGGTCACCATGACGATCCAAGACATATGGAAAATGACATGAGAGACCCCCGAGAACCACCGAGAGCCACATCTTTATCTCCCTGAGGAATGGTAGGGGGTTTCTGGGTAGGGAGGTCTGAAGGTTAGAGCTGAGGCTCAGCTAAGTTGATAGATTGTTCTCCTAGCATGTGAGGAGCCCCAGGTTTGATCCCCAGATCCATATAAAATTGAAGGTGGTGGTGCCATGGTTAAGCTCAGCACTTGGGAGGTGGAGGATTTGGAGTTCCGGGCCATCCTCAGCTACCTAGTGAGTTCAGAGCCAGCCTGGGCTACCTGAGACTCTGCCTCAAAACTGAAACAACAAAATGCAGGACGCTAACTACACTGTATTTATAACTTCTCTAGTAATTATACTGTAAGCCATAAAACACTTGCTCAAGGTACCCGACAGAACAGTGGATCTCCACAGGAGAGAACAAACTGTTCACGATCTGGCTTCGGATCCCACACACACACACTCTTTTAGAAACCACCAGTTGTTAAGGTTTGGCCTGATATCACCCACTGTTGTCTGGGAAAGAGATTCAAACACCCCTTAGCTGTCTTACCGGGTCTCTATGTGAGACCCCTTATTTCTTTCATCCAATTTCCCCCGAAACAATAAATTTGTACCACCCTGAATGTAGAACTACTAAAGCTCAGCTGGGCTCTGTGAGGCTGGCACTGAAGTATTTCTAGGGTGGGAGAGAAGGCTCCGTCGATAAGAGAGCTTGCAGCATGCATCTGCAACTTGAGCTTACTCTTCAGAAATAGGAGACCACCAGCTCCCAAAAGTTGTCCTTTGACCTCTACTCTGCCATCCATGCTCACCCATACAGGCAACAACAACAAATAAAAAATTTACAAGTAAACCGTATGTGTGAAACTTCTCAAAACAATGTCCTTCTCACTGAATTATTTTGAAGAAGATAGTTTTCATTAAAATCTGTGGTTTGTGCTAACAGAGCGTTTTGTGTGGTGCTAAGGCAGACATTCTAAGGGGGTAGATCCTGAAATATCCAACGTCAAGGCTTATGACGAGGAAGGGGAAGAACATGACGCAGTCTCGCAGGACAGTAAAACTCGTCCGTGGCTATAATATAGGTTCCTGTCCTGCTGAGTCAGAACATCTCGTGACGCTCTCAAAGGCCAGAGGCAAAGATGAGGGCCAATCTTAGTGAGATTCAGTCAGGGCGTGGGGGGAATAAATCTCTTTAATTACTCCTACGTCACTTCCTGCCCGCATCTTTATCGCTTTTTAAAGAGAAGAGTAAAATAGTATTGAATCCAAGATTCTATGGGAAATACGCCTATTAAAAGTAACATTTGACTCTAAAGGGGGGAAATGCCAGCTACAGTGTAAGAAATTGACGTTGAGGCTTTATCATCTGCAGCTCTGAGACACTGATTCATCCCCAGGACTCAAAGGCATTTTGAAATCAACACAGCCAAAGGAGGCGCCGAGGGGAAAGCCCTTTCTGTGCAGCCGAAACTTTAGTGAGAAAAAAAATATTTGCTTTCTTATCCCTTTACTCATTTACAGGATGGCCAGAACCTCTGCAAGCTGCGTAACATTGCTTTTCTGTATTATAACATGTATTTATTTATTACATACGTGTATGCATGTGTGTACGTGTGCGTTCTCACCAACATGCATGTACACGCTCACTGCACCTGTGGAGGTCGGAGGTCACTCACAGGACTGAGTTCTATCTTCCGACCACGTGGATTCTGGGGTTCAAACTCAGGTCCTCAGACTTGATAACAAATACCTCTAACTTGCTGAGCCCCTCGACAACCCCTGGACCACCTCTTCCGAGATGAGCTAAAGGCAGCCAGCCTTGGAGAAAACCAAAATGCAATCACTGTCCACGAGATCAGCACACCTAGGTGAAAATTTAGACAGTGATGGTGCAGGAAGGAGATGGCTCCGGGTTATAAAAACATCTTGGTGTGGTGGCTCCGGGTTATGATCCCAGCACTGAGGAGTCTGAGACGGACAGACAAATGGATTCCTAGGGACCATTGGCATGCCATCCTAGACTATTTGTGAACCCAAGACCAGTGAATCTCCAAAAATCAAGGTGGACGGCACCTGAGGAACTGCATCCAAGGCTGACTTCTGGATTTCAGACACACACACACACACACACACACACACACACACACACACACACACACACAGAGCTTGGGTGAACAAACTGACAGAAGTGACCATTAATATGTCATGTGTGATATTCATAATTTGCATGCATCCATTGAAGTTTATTAAGGAGAAACAACGTACGGCCCCGGTCATCTATTCCAGCCTGCTAGCAAAGACCGTCTAGTCTTTCTGACTTCCTGCATTCCAGCACCCAGCCAGATTCATACCTGGGACATGCTGTTCCCCCAGCCAGAACCTCTCCCTAGCTCCCTGTCTTAATGCTATCTGTAACCTCAGGGTCTCCCTGCAGAAACCATTCCCAAACCCCCAACTGTAGTGACACAGGGTTGTGCACTCCCACAGAACCCTTTAAAACCCTGTCAGGGCACACCCCACAGGAGACCACCCATGTCGTCATAAAATCATCCAGTCCGAGGAGCATATTAGTTACTGGCCTTGTTGTGCCAAAAGATGCTACAAACGCATCTTTAACAAAGGAAACGTTTATTTTGACTCAGAGGGTGGCCTCCCTCAAGAGGGAACTCAGTGAGTCAGGAGCTTGAAGCAGCTGGCCCATGGCATCCACGGTTTTGGAAGCAGAGAAGGATGCAGGCTGGTACCCACCCAGTTCAGAGGGATGCAGGCTGGTACCCAGTTCCGTGTTTCCTTTTGATTTAGCCCAGGACCCCACGCCTTGGACGGCTGCTGCCCACAATGCGGATGGATCTTTCCACTCAACTACCCTAATGGAGATAATCCCTCACAGATGTGCTGGGAGATTTGTTTCCATGGTGACTCTAAATCCCATCGAGTTGACCATCAGGATTAACCGCCAGGGGCACAGTGTGTCGTCCACAGGAGTCCAGCAGATAATGGGGACCTAACACAGTCTTAATGAAGGACAAATGTACAACCAGAGCTCGAGCCGAACATCCCAAGCAACAGAAAAACCCCTTTGCTCCTTTCCAGGTCAGTCTTGGGCAAAAGCCAAAGAATAAACCACAGACACCTCCTCCAGGAGGAGGGTGGGATGTAAAATGGACTCCTGTCTTCGACTCTTAAAAAAAAAAAAATCAGGCCGGCTTTCCTTCCCAAGGGGAGGCTTAATCGAGTTATTTAAAGTTCATTTTACATGACTGATTTATGAACCTATTCAGGGGTATATGAAATGATAAAAATACCTCTGGCTAAAAATAGTCCTAACTGTTGATCACACAGCACCTCAGATGCTCTGTAATGTTGGCCATGAGGCAAACCAAAGAGCAAGAATCACTCCGGGCACCAGGAGCCTAGGGGCAAGCATGAGGTCAGAGCATGGTCCCCCTCCTCCCCAGGGCGCCACCCAAAACTCTGGCTTCTCTCTGTTTTTGTGGCCCCTTGCCTCTCCGTTTTCTTTTGGCTTTTCGGATATACAAGTATTAAGAGGGGTTTTTTGGGGGGATGGCAAATTTGGGGAGATATCTCAGTGGATAAAGTGCTACAAGCATAAAGAACTGTACTCAGATCCCCTAAACCCACATAAAAGCTGCCACCCCGATGTTGGGGTGGGGAGCAGAGACAGATGAATCCTTCGAGCTCATTGGCCACCTAGCCTAGCTGAATTGGTGAGCCCCACCCCACCCCCACACAATTGCACACACCCACTGAAGTGGGTATACATCACAGACACAAAGATTTTTTTTTTTAATTTTTTTCCTGGTCATAAAATCAAATTAATTTGTTGATTCTAAGCAGATTAATACTACACTCTAAATTACTCAGGCAGCATGAGAAAAGACATGGACAGAAAAGAATTCCTGGGATTTCAAAGTTTTCCCACGCTACCCCTAAGAACACGTGTTCACTCTCCTGTTGATTTTGTATTGGTCTGTATGTCCGAACACAACAGAGATCATTTATAGAAATAAACTGAGGGCAGAGAGATGGCTCAGGCAGGGCACTGGTTGGTCCTGTAGGGGACCTGGGCTCAGGTCCCAATACCTATAGAGTGGCTCACAGTTCAAGGGGTGGCGGTGGCTCTCCCTCTTCTGGCCTCCACAGGCACTGTGCCCACACAGTGCAGAGACACACATACACACAAACACCCACACACATAAATTAGAAGCAAACGAATCCTGGAGATGAGCTGAGAGTGTGGAACCCACTGATGCCTCTCTGCCTTCATAATCTCTGTTTCTCACAGGATATCTTTTGGCCATCTTCCTAGGTGAGGATCGGCAGAGATGTGTGTGTGTGTGTGTGTGTGTGTGTGTGTGTGTGTGTGTGTGTGTGTGTGTGTGTGTGTGTTATATGAACACGACTGTGTGTGCGTGGGGCTCAAGGCCGATGTTGAGTGTCGTACTCTGTTACCCTCCACCTTATTCCCAACAGGGTCTCTCACTGACTCAATCTGCAGCCAGGCTGGTGGCCAGCAAGTCACAACAGCACTGAGGTCACAGGCCTATATACCGACACACTCAGTTTTTCATGTGGGCTTCTGAGGACCTGAATGCTATCCTCAGGCTTGTACCATAAATGCTCTGACCCTGAGCGGTCTTTCCAGCCCCAAGCTTGCCAGTTCACATCCCACAGCTAAATGGATGTTGCTGGCCTTCCTAGAGCCTTTTGTCACACCATAGAAATCTGTTTCCTGTCGTTTATTTTCTGGTTGGTAGGTTTTCCCCGAAAGCAGAAAAATTCACCTTGCTCACCACTGTAGGACCAGACCATCAGGTTCTCTAGAAGTATCCATCGCCTGCAGGGGCTGGGGACACAGCAAATGACCAAGAGAAGAGGGAGAGAGCATCCACCTACTTAAGCTTACAAACCACAAACTAAGAATCATAGACGGAATCAGAGGCCCCTCACCTCTATCCAAGGCTGCGAGTGGCACGTGCCCCCTTCTGATGGGGTGAGGACATCTGGAGAGCTAAGTCGAAAGTCCCAAGGGACATATTTTAGAGGCTTAGGCGTCACAACCCTGCAATGATGCTACCAGGTTCCTGTTTCCAACACCTCCAGTGCCAGCTGACATTCTCTTTAATCACATCAGAAAAATAAATGATGTCACCATAGCAGCAGTCTCAAAATAGCTGGGAAGCAAACTATTCCAAAATGGGCCATGCTTGGGATTATGTAAGTCCCGGTGCTTTGGTAAATCTTACATCATCAGAAGTCTAGCAAGGACACAGTGAACCGAGGCAAGGAAACTACACAGCTTTCTTACAGGATCTGTTTCTAGGCAAGGCACTCCCTGCCTCTCAGACTTTTTTTTTTAGCTGAAAAAAAAAAAAAACCGTGTCCCCCTGAAGGAGGCACAGGGCACCTTCCAGTTCCCAAATCACCAACCGCAGGGAGCACTTAAGGCCTCTCTGGCTTTCAGTGAATCTGCCTGCTGCTTACTAGAGCAAAACACCCTGCCTCTCCCTCTTCTTATGACCTCTCTAGGTAGAAAGGTCTAATCTTTAACTTGAAATTGTGGCCTCCACTCAGACCCTTGCTAAAGCCACCATGTAGCCAAGCATGGTGGTGTACACCTGAAATCTCAGCAGGAATCTACCCAATAAAGCCCTGAATAAAAATTATACCAGGTGTGTGGGGGGTAGGGGTTGAGGAGATGCCTCACTACAGTGCTTGCCTCGCAAACATAAGAACTTGAATTTGATCCCCCAAACTCATTTTTTACAAAAGGTGGGTATGGTGGTGCTAGCTTGTAATCAGTGGGGAGAAAGAAGAATCCTTGAGGCTCACTGGCCGGTCAGCCTAGCCTATTCGGCAAGTTTCAAAACCAGTAAGGGATATCTTAAAAACAGTGCCCAAAGAACAAGAGTACTGTTTCACACACATAACACCACACACACACACATACCATGAAGACACACGCAGGCACACACACACACACACACACACACAACACAGATACTACAGATACATATCACACACATACCATACATCACACACACATACCATGCACACACGCACACACACACACAACTAGATACACATCACACACACCACACACTACACACACACATAACACTCCACACACACACACACCACACACAGCACATATACCACACACCACATACACAACAACACACACAAACCACAAATACATATTACAGACATAACACACACACAGCACACATACCACTCCACACACACCAGACACACACACACCACAGACACACACATACATTACACACACAATCACACACACCATACACATAACACATCACATACACATAACACACACACACCACATATATCACATGCACACACATACATGCATCACACACCACACACACATACATATAACACACACAAGCACATCCACACACCCCACAGTATATATAACGAATCCCTGACCCTGTGTTTGCCCAGAGCTTACAGATTCATCTTATGCTTTCTGCATGTACACCTTGGAGGGAAAATAAGGATTTTATGCTCTCCAGACATGCCTACCCCTACACTGGGTACATGAAGGATAGCCCAGTAGTATTCTCCACTCTTATTGTCTGAAAGTGTGTAAGAACCGTGGTGTTACTATCTTACCCAGGAGCTAACTGAGGGACCATCTAACACCATCGTTCTGGTTAGGGATTCGTTACTGCAAGGCGGCCTGGGTTGATTTACCAGATTAGAGACAGTGCTACCCAGCAGCCCTCACTGCTTGTCAATAAGTAATGGCATCTGTCGTCAGAGCTTTTAAAGTCACACTGACTTTGTGAGGATGATGAGCAAATTCTTCTTTCAGATTACACAGCAGGGTTTATAGATCACCTGCCAAGGGGACCCAAGACAGCATCACAAATGATACCCAACTCAGATCACCTTCTGTGCTGAGGACACTGTAACTGCTGTAAACTTACTTAATGTAGCCGGGAGATGAATCCAGGGCTTTGTTTGGTCAGTTTAGTTTTGAGTTTGCTGTGCTATTGAGACCAGGTCTCATTCAGGAAACCAGGCTGGCCTGGAACTCAATTTGAAGCTCAATATTCTAGTTTCCTTTCTGTTGCTCTGATAAAATACTCTGATCAGAAGCAACGCAGGGAAGGAACAGGTTTATTCCATTTACAATTCTAGGTCAACGTCTATCACTGAGGGAAATCAAGACAGAGCTTGAGAAAGAATTTTGAAGACAGGCCTATCGATTACTATTTCAGTGTTACCTCTAAACATGGACCTCCATTTATTGCCAAAGAAGTACGGTGTCAGGAACCATGGAGAAGGACGCTGCATGGCAGGCAGGTTTATGCTCTGCTATCCTTATACAGTTCTGGTCCACCTGCCTAAGGAATGGTGCCACCCACAGTGGACAAGGCCTTCATACATTAATCAACGATCAAGAATATCACCGAGACATGCCCACGGCAATCACTCATGTACGACTACCTTCCCAGATAATCCTAGGCTGTGTCAAGTTGACAGTTAAAGTTAACAAGGGCACCCAGATTGGTCTTTTTAGACTTTTCAGAGGCAATCCCTGGCCTTTGCCATTCAAGTATCACCATGTCCAACTGTCCCTAGAGCCATTAACTTCAGTTTCAATGAAAGGCACTTTCCCTTTTGCATTTGTTTTGTTTGTGTGTTTATTTGTTTTGATCAAATCTCTCTAGATTTTAAAGTTTACCCAGATTTAAATGAATCTCAAATGGGACATCAACAATCTATATGCTCAGAAATGGACTTTTAACCTTGACCCTAGAGCTTGGAGATCCCACAATGAGATATGCATTAGGAATGATCTGGAAGTTTCTTTGACTGAGAGGGAGCTTTCCTATTAGAAATGTCACATCTCATCTCTGGGAGGTGGAGTCCTCTGAGGAAACAGTGACATGGTAAGGAACCCAGTCAGGCAAACTCAATCAAACCAACTTAGTTGGGATACACAGATGTGGCTGATGGACAGCTGTCCCTGTTCCCAGGCAGATGGCAGAGTGGGGGGCAGGATAGGGGACAGGCTCTGCAGATACTGAGAGACAGAGGGTACTGTCTTTGTCGTTGTCTTTGTTACACTCAGACCAAGAGACCCAGTGTCCTTCCTGGGAACAAGACCCTTTCAATTCCAACCCATGCACAGAGAATGTGTTTATTTAAGGCTTGAACACAGACATGGCCAAGACAGCCTCAAATGGAGGCTGAGAAGAAAATGATGTCTTTATATTTGGAAATTTAAGGCAAAGCCTCTATATTTTCATTCCAAGTGGGGTTTTGTTTTAAATTTTAAACTAAATGCTCCTTTTAGCCCTGTCATCCTCAACATGATAGATTCAAAACACCAACAAAAGCAAGGCTATAGCTTAGCCCTCACGTGCATGCTTAGCAAACATGAGTCTCTGACAGAAATTCCACACAATGAATACAGAAATGCCAGATTACAGCCCACACAAATGTGGACAACGATGCAATAAGACGTTAGCTGGAGCCGGAACAGGATATTTAATTCTAGGAACATAGTACATTCAATGGTTCATTGGTTAAAACAGCCACACTATAGCCATACCAAGGAATACAGAAATAGCACTGTACAGAAGACACTGGAGAGTCATGGCACTGTGAGCACGTGGACAGCTGTAAGGTCAGAGGGCAGGGCAGGATGTATCAGGATTCCGTCAGAGGAACATTAAGAGTGTGTGCTGCCGTTACAATGGTTGTGTGAACACAAGCTAGGCTTGGAAGGAGGTTTATAAAACTCCACAGTGCTTTCTCCTGAGGGTGACGTGGGATAGGCTTGGAAAGGAGAGAGAACACACATCCCTTTATCTGGTGGAATGTTTTGTTCCACAAGCCTCTGTTTCCCTTCAATACCGCTGGATTCTAGGCCTATGACTGTGCACCATAATGGAGTTGTCTGGGAGCTGGCAGTCGAACTTAAGGTTTTGTGTATGCTAGGCAAGCACTCTACCAAATGAGTATGATCCCAGCCATGAATCCAATCTCTCAAGCAATAAATCACTGCTTGAGTGCACCATGTTAAATCCTTGACGATAGCAGCATCTGATCATGGGAACTCCTTTCTACCAGTCACCATTCCACATTCTGAGCAGCCACTACCCCTAAACCAACATCAATTATTATTTGTACAATGAGCAAATTGTGGAATATTAAAAAAGAAATAAATGCATGAATTTCTATCCTATTTAACTTACTGCTACTAAATCCTAAACAAACAAAAACAAGTTAGTCTAGGCTTTTCCCTGGTCTCAGCATGTCCCCACCAATCATCTCACAGTATTGCAGGGCAGGTCATCTGGGTCTCCTCTGTGGCTCCTACCAGAGAGCACCAGAGAACAAAGCACCAAAACAAAAATGATATATTCATTAGGGAACACTTTCTTAAGAACAAAGAAAGTCAGTAGCGTTGTCAACTGGATGGGATTTAGAATCACCATGAAACACGCACACTCCAGGCTGTACCTATGAGGCTATTTCCAGAAAGTTTTAACTGAGCTGCCGTCCTGGTTTCATTCCTTCTGCTGTGATTTTTCAAAAGCAGCTCAAGGGAGAGAGGACTTACTTAGACCACAATTCTAGTTCACAGTCCATCACACCAAGAAAGTCACAGCGGTAGGAACTTGAAGCAGCCAGTCATGCCGATAGTCAAGAGCAGAGAGAAAATGGATACATGCATATGTAGCTTACTTGTGTTAGGCACACATATATAAGCACCCCCCCCCCCAACATACACACACAGTACAGTATCTGATGCCCTGCCCAGGGAATAGAGCCACCCACGGTGGGCTAGGTTCTCCCACATCAATTAATGCAACTAAGAAAATCCCCCACAGACATGCCCACCAGCCAACCTCATTGAGACTCTTTTTCCAGATGATTTTAAATTGTAGCCAGCTTAAAATTAATCAGTCAGTAAAACAAGTTAACTTGTGAGCGACACAATCTCATAGACTGGGGTCTAGGACTGAATAAAAAGGAGAAAACAAACTGAGCATCAGCATTCATTGTCTCTGCTTCCTGATTATAGATACAATGTAACCAACTACCTCCCAGTCTTGCCACCATGACTTTCCTCCCATGATGAATTATGCCCTCTGTGAGTCAAAATAAACTCTTCCTTCCTGAAATTGCTTTCATGGGGAATTTTGTCACAGCAGTATACAAAGTCACTAATACAATAGCAGATTCGAAGTCATCCCAACTACAGTAAAAAAAAAATGTCTAGTGTGACTAAAAAGTATCTAGGCATCTCTTTAATGGGAACATAAATATTTAGCGATAGCAAATGAACCTCTCTTTAGTATGTAGTTTTTCTGGGTATTTTTGTTACTGTAATTTTAGAAAGGAAAGCATCAAAAGCAAGGGAAAAGCATATTCTTGAAGCGTATTCTACACCAGAATGGGTCATCATCTCCTGTTCTTGACTAATTCACACACACTGGTGGAATGGCTCTCCCAGCATATCAATTCTGGCTTCCCACTCACACACATTTACACACCGCGCACAGGCTTCTGAACAGGCTGTGTTGTGCTCTCCAACATCACCCATGGAACAGTTTCCAAGGGAACCGGGAGTTAGATATTAATTAGATTAATGCTGCCACTTTGGTCACCCTATCCAAAGAAGATGAATAATACCAAAGCTTCCGGCCTCCTGGTACTAGTGAACCAATGAGGCAAGCAGCCAAGACATGTGCCGGGGATGCCCAGCAAAGCTCGCTGAACATCTGCCTGTATCTTGGGGAGGGGAGAGGAGGGGTCTCCCAAGGGAGGGGGGTTAGCATCCAGTTTCAACAGCACTTACTCCTCTTTCCTCAGGAGCTCCTCCTCGGACTCCGTCAAGCGCTGCTTCAGCACGGCGATCATTTCCACAGCCACGTCGACCTGTTTGTTCAGGGCCCGTTCTCGCCTCTGGACTTCCTGCTTCTTCTGAGTCAACTGCACAAAGGCTGCCCGGACTTCCAACAGTTCGGCGGTTTTCTGGGCCAACTCTTTGGTGAGTTTGTCGATTCTCTTCTCGATGGTCCTGTCCACGGCCTCTACCATGCGATTGAACTTTTCTCGGACGTGAGCCTCGAAAGCAGCTTTGGTGTCTTGGGTGGGGAGTCCAGGGCTGGACCGGGGAGCATCCAGAGTGTCGGCCCGGATGTCCACGGCTGTGTAGGTCTGCACGTAGGACACGGGCCTCTCTGCCACCATCTCAAAGGGTTTCGGGTCCTTGGAGTGCCCATGGGAGATGCTATACAAGTTAACATAGCTCGGCTTCTGCTTGGTCACCTTTGCGTGGCCCCGGAGCAGTTTTCCCTGCTTCGGGAGCTCCGAGGACCTGAGTAGGTCTGTGTCCTTGAGAGACGGCAGGAGGCTGCATTTTGTCAGGAGGGTTCGTTCCTCGTAGCTGTGACTGAACTCTAGATGAGCCCTCAAGGACGACAAGCTTCTAAATCTCGTATGGTCTCCACACCTCGGGCAGCGGAACGGCAGGCACACAGCGACATTCTCCAGGGAGTCCTGCCAACGGTACCGGCTTTCCTCAAAAGTCGTCTGTTGCATCACTCTGAAAGTCCTGGGAGGGGGAGAAGACCCCAGTTTACATGTCGGTCAGAAGCTATTGAACTGACACTGGCTGACACTGAAGGCTGCCGTTGGGTGACAATCAGCAAAGTAACGGGTTTCACCGAGGCATTTACAAATTTACTTGGTTCTACTGGTTCTCTTCCCCATCTCTCTGCCTACCCTTTCTTTCCAGCTGGTCCCTTTCCTCCTACCCCAATATCCACTTCCACTTTCAAGTCCCACAAATTCTATTACCCTCCCCTTTCTATCCTTAAGAGACCCGTTTATCCTGCTCTCTTCTTTCAGGCCCTACATCACCAAACGAATGTGCACGTGCATACACACACCAATACAGAAGTTAAATTCTACGATCATTCTTTGAGAGGACACACAATACTTGTCTTCTGAGCCTTGCTTATTTCATTTAACGCAGTGCTCAGTTCCATTCATTTCCCTGCAAATACCAAGCTTTCGTTTTTCCTAACCGCTGAATAGAATTCCACTCTATATTTGCGCCATATTTTCTTTATCCTTGCTACTGTTGGTGGGCACCTAGGCTGGCTCGAATGCTTAGCTCGGGTGAGCAGTGCAACAATAAATATGGAAGAGAAAGCATCTCTGTAGGAGAATATAGAGTCCTTTGGGGATAGGCCCAGGAATGGTATATTCCTGGGTCACGTGATACTTCTATTTTCAGTCTCCTGAAAAAAATCTCCGGGCTAATTTCCATAGTGACTGCATCAGCTCCGTCTTCTTGGTTTGAAGCAACTATCGCATATGATATTTAATGCTGACTTTTATGTTGAAATGAAAACCCAAATCCCTTTGCTGAATGCAACTGCATCTACTCTCTTCTGTATCCTCTGACGCTTCTGCCGAGAGTCGGATACAGATGCCAAGGCCTGCGCTTCTAATCCAGCTCCAGGCTGCCTGAGCAAAGGTGCCTTACCCAGGTGAAAAGCTAGAGCAAGGAGGGGAAATACTAAAGCCCACAGAGGAAGGTCCAGAGACGGAACTCAAGTTTCTTGCCCTCCTGAATTTGCCATGCTACATGGACATGGGTCGCCCATGAATGTGAAATGCCGGGAGACTCACAGGAATTGTGAGTCACCTGGCAATCTCTTCTCAAGTCTGGGAAAGATGGACTAAACTAAGCGCAGTGGCTTTAAACACATCACGAGCTGAAACGATTTTAACCAAACATTTTTTTCTTAGTATTTTAAATTTTTTTAATAAATAAGATTCCTTATTTACTCTGTGACACTGTGTGTGTGTGTGTGTGCATGTGCGTGCGTGCACACGCGCACTCGCATGTGCACCTGAGAATAACTTGTGTGAATGGGTTCTCTCCTTCCATCATGTGTGTGTCCTAGGGATTGAATTCAGGTCATCAGGCTTGGTGACACATGTGTGCTTATGTCATCGTGGTCTGTTCGTGACGTTAATATTTTTAGTTACTGGTATGATGACATAAATCAAAGTGTTAGCCTAACACTAATGCTCTTTTGACATTTGGGAACCCACGGTGTCAGATATCATTTGATATATACGGCCACAGCCCAGATCCCTCGCTAACAGAATGTTCTGGATGGATCTGCCTTGCCTCTGATGCTGTTTTTAGTGTGACAACTTCTAGAGTGTTGGAACCAGACAGATGTCAGCCTAACTCCTCCAGAAAGAAGTTCTTGTTGCCTCGGCATCTTCATCCCCTTTGCCCTAGCAACAGATGACTCGTACAGCCCAATTTTGCAAGGGTCCTGGTACTTATTTCCTCCAAGAATGTTAACGAGGAGCACTGGGTTCCACAGGGAAGGAGCTTGGATCTTAGGGTGCATCCTAGGGTGAGGTGTCTATGTTATACCCTTATCTGCCTCCAGAAGCTGAGAAAGAAATGGTGCCTGAGCTGCCAAGCAGGCACATTTTCCAGGTTACTAAATAAAGTCTCTGTACCCCAGCAAAGGGGAACCCTCCTGTGCCGCGCGGGGTTGTTCAATAGGATGCAAACCCTGGCCCAGCCTAGGGCTGAAGAAGCCGGCAAGGGGGTGCAGAGATAGGAAGAGAGGATTCTAGAGCGGCAGTGGGAAGGAGGGGGTGATGTTTGGATGGGGGAGACAAGATATACCACCCTCCGCCCCCAGCAAAAGGCTTCCACGGGCTCAGCGGAAACCTGGGGCACAGGTTAGCAAAAAGGGTTCCGATTTCCTGTGCAGAACTGGTCAGACTGGGAAGCCTCTGCGTGGGGGGAGGTCCCGGCTTTCCTAGCCCCCGCTCCCGCTCCCGCTCCCGCTGGTGACTGCGTGGATTCGTGCTCACGCGAGTTCGTGCGAGTGGGGAAGCCAGCGGTCCCGACTCCCCGTGACGCTGCGCAGCCGGGACCACCTCCCCGCGTGTCCGTGGAGCGGGGGGCGCGGGCGCACAGCTCCAGCCGAGCCCACTTACCCGACTTGTTGCTGCCGCTGCAGCCGCCGGTGCTGATGCTGCGGGAGCCGCGCGAGCGGTTTTCAGCAGAGCCGTAAATCAGGCTGAGCCAGGTCGGCTCCCACGCGGGACGAGCGGCGACCGGGGCGGAGCGTGGCGCGGGCGGGACACGGGGGCGGCGCCCGGGGACGCGAGGCTGGTGCTCCGGCCCCCGGGCAGCCACCCCTGGGTCCACCCCATCTGGGCCCCTCTAGCGGGAGATCCTGGGCCTTTCCCTTCAATCCAGCTCAGGATTCCGCTGACATCACGGGGAGGGATGCAGGATGGTCTCTGGGGAGGGAGGCGGGGACACGTGCCAGCCTTGCCCAGCCTAGTCTCGCTACAGGCCTAGACAAGCGCTCCCAGTTGCAGGGGCGGCGAAAGTGGGCGTGAAGATGGAACCTAGCTGGCTAGACCCTGGAAAGAGTTGCCAGCAGGAAGGCCCTGGTATTTATGTTAGAACTTCATCCAGGCAACCTGGCAAGGAGGAACCACAGGACTCGCATACTCGTGGAAGGGTGCGTCCTCCAGCTAAGTTAAACAGAACTAAGGCTGGTAAAAGTGTGGAAGTTAAGAAGCACATAAAGGCAGAACTCTGAGACCTCCTCACTGAGAAGATGCCCCCAACACGAGTCTCTCAGTGGAAGAAAGATTTAGCCTCCTGAGACGTGTCATTTCCTTCCTAATAGAAGTTTCTGCTCGTGTGTGTGTGTGTGTGAGAGAGAGAGAGAGAGAGAGATTTTGTTAACCCTGCTTTTAAGGGACTGGAGAGATGGTCTGCACTACTGAAATACTAATAATTGAACGAGAGGTGCACGCCCGTAAAGTTCAGGAAATCAGAACCAGAGAGGTCGGAGCGTGCATGTACACAACCAAGAGTCAGGGTGCGCCAGTCATTGTGAGCAAGCAGGAAGCTCATTCATCCTGGCTACCTTTGGGGCAGGACGCAAAGTGTGATCTGGGGGTGGCAGGGGGACCAAGGTCTAGAGCTCAGCCCTCTCCCAACATTGAGGCAACTTACTTGTCTTACTTGGTCCTGAAGTGTCGCCACTTCAGGCGAAAGCCTGGAGACTTCTTAGGGCCTTTTTTCTAACAATGGCATAATATTATCAAATTCTTCATTCGATCATATGTTGTGTTTATCAATACAATTTCGATATTAAATCACAGAGTCATGGTAAAATGATTTGATATAGTTTTTCTTAAGATTTATTTCTTTTATTTATATAAGTACACTGTAGTTATTTTCAGACACACCAGAAGAGGGTGTCAGATTCCATTATAGATGGTTGTGAGCCACCATGTGGATGCTGGGAATTAATTCAGGACCTCTGGGAGAGCAGTCGGTGCTCTTAACCACTGAGCCATCTCTCCAGCCCTTGATAAAGTTTTAAATGAGAGTAAAGAAGGGAAATCTTTTCAGGTGAAAAAGAAAAAAAATACACTCTTCCTTAAAAATAACTTTAAAAATCATCTCTGTAAGTAGGCCAATGTGACAGATGTCAGTGACAGGCCATGGCTACTTCCCAAAGTACTGAGGGTCAGTGACTTTAAAATAAAGTCAACCCCCACACCCAGAGCCTCAAGGCATGTTGGATTTATCCCAATGCACATGCAGTTCCTGCTACTTCAATACACGAGAAAGATTGTATTAAGGAATCCACAATCAAAGGAAAAACTATGACAGATTGAAACAAACAAAAACAACTTCATATCCTCTCTCGTGACTTGTGTCTTTCTGTCTGTATTCTGTCCCTCTAACTGCCCAGTATCGCTCTCTCTTGGGTCCCCTTTTTGGAAAACTATGAACAATGCATTGGGGGAACTGTGGGAGAGGCTCCAGGAGAAAAGGCCGAGGGCCTTTGACCTTAGGGAAGTCTTGTTCCCTGGATTGTTCTTGGATGTGATTTTGTGCTTCCTGTGTTAAACATTTACGATCAATTCATAAGACCTGTTTGTTCTTGTTGGATGTCTGAACATAGCTGTAGACCCCAACTGGTCAGTGTACCCTGAATCTGGATACTGCCTTCTGCCTTGCTTCCCTGCTTTCCCGGATCTAGTCTAGTACGTTCCAGGGAATTGCGTTTAAACTGGTCGGTGTGGGGAAAACTCTGTTAATATTCAGTATGTGCTTGGTGGTGTTTTTTACATTTTTCTGGTCAAGTTTTCTGAACTCTAACAACCTTCCTCAGGTTGTTACTTTCTTTGTTACATTGTGTACAAAAGTACACGGAAAATGACGTGAGGTTGTCTACAGCATAAGACTCTAGTCCGCCCCATTCTTTCAGGTCCTCAGATTCCAAGTCCAGCAGACAAGATCTGCACAGGTACATGTCAACACGCTTCCTAAATTTTAGACTATCCTCCCACTTACACTTGCCCCTATATATGTATATGCGTTATGCATATGTGTGTATACGTTATAGACTTGGACCTGCTTATGAGGAAGAGCATCTGGTTTATTTCTGAGTTTGGGTCACTTTGCTTAGCGTACTCTCCAGGCCTACGCATTTGTCTGCAAATGCCATGACCTCCTTTCTTTACAGCTGAACCATTATGCGCCTGCACTACCTCCTCTGCTTGCTTCGCCAGTTAACAGACATCCAGAGTCACTGCCCTGAATAGAGCAGCAGTAAACATGGATGTACAAGTGTCTTTCTGGTGAGATGTAAAGTTCTGGGAGTCCTAGAGCTGGACCGTTTGCTTGTTCTATTTGGCTGTACTAGTCTGAGCTTGGACTAGCAGTGGATAAAGTTTCCTCTTTCTCTACTCCCTCTCCTACATCTGTCCGATCTCTTGATGTAGCCATGCTGACTGGGGTTGAGGTGGTAGCCAGAGGTAGCTATAGTTTGTGTTTCCGTGAAGGCTTTGAGACGTTAAACACTTCTTGGAATGCTTAGAAATTACTATAGAGAGGTCGTGTGCAGGGTTGAATCTGCCATTGTGGGAGATTTGGCACTGGTCCCCAGGCAGAGGGGACCTTATAATTTAACCCAAGTGGTTTCTGAAGTGTGTTTGCCTCTATCAGTTGGAGCATCTGACCCTTGTTAGAAATGTGTGTTATTGGCGATGTATACACAATACACATAGAAATGTGTCAGTGATGTGAATTTGAAACTGTGGGGGATCCCCAAAAATATGGGGTTTGACAAACCCTTCTGGTAATTTTGATGAATCAGCATTGTTCTGGAAACTTTAGGGGCTTCCCAAGTCTTGGAAGCTCTGCTTCCTTGTTGTTGCCTTGTACAATCCCATTACTTTCTATGTCTTATGAGTTTCCTTTACTTCCTATGTTTTACTAGTTTCCTTCCTTCCCAGAGGAAGGAGTGCTTAGACAGCTACATGACTGATGTCCTTTTATTGAAGAGTCTAACTTCTCTCCATCCCTCAGGATTTAGCTCAAGTACCCCCTCCTAATGGAGGTCTTTGAAGTGGAAATTTCTGATTCCTTTGGAGACTTGGTTGAGTCATGTGATTTTGTTTTTTTTTGAAACTGTCTGCTGAAGCAGACACAAAGCGTGGGGTGGGGGGGTGTTTTTCTGGAAGCTGCCTGGAATTAAGGTCATGTGATGTTTTCCTAGAGAGGATGCTAGAGAACACATGATGTTTGAAAAGGATATAAATATGACCCAACAGACAGTGGGTGACTCTACTCTGTGTGGTACTGGTTCACCCGGCCACTCTTCCCTGATCATTGTTTGTCATGACTTCACAGAGAGAAATGCACCAAAGAACTTCTGGTGCTGTTCCAGCAGCTTCTTGCTGCTTCCACGGGTGCAGTTGACAGAACCTTGCAGTTTCTTCTGGATCAAACTGACATTGCTGATTTGTAAATGATGTTTGCAAGTGGATTGAACTACCTCTACTCATCTTTCTAAACTGTACTGCTAATATCCTGACAATGGAGCTTAGATTTGCCCCCTAAAAAACTATTTCTAAAGAGGTCTTGACCCTATTAACTTTTCCTTTCCAGTACCTTTGGTTGGTGGTGGGCTAGAAGGAAAGTTATAGCATTAAAACACACTTATTAGAGTAGGTTTTAAAAGTATAAGCCCTACAGTCTTCTCTGACACTACCAAACCAAATTAGATCTCACTAATAAAACAAATTACAGCAAAACGGTGCTGGTTATTTGTGTGGCTTTTCACGTAACATCTCTCTCTACTGTTACATTCTAAGTCACTCCAGTTGGTGGTCCTGTCTTACCACTCCATTCCCAGTACCCTGCACAGTTCTGCCCCGTATAACAGGCTCAATAAATATATCCAAAAGTAGCCAGTGTCGAGCACATGAGCTTCCCTTCTCTACATTACCCACCATGAGCTTGTGATTAGCAAACAAAGGCTGATTGCCCTGTACTACCTCGAGAAGATGCTGCTAGGCTTGCTGGAGGTCACACCTGTCCTGAGGTGGGACATGGGCATGGTGCTGTTGGATCCCGACCCTTGAAGCCTGCCTCCTTTCACTGCCACAGGGTCGGGGAAGGAGGAAGATCACAAATGAGGTTAAGTGGAACGGAAATCAGGCAGGAAGAAAGAAGATCGCAAGGGAGAGACAACAGACAGAAGGAAGGACATGAAGGACGGACGCCTGATACAGAAGATTTATTTCACTGGGAGGAGAACGAGCTTGGGTTGGGCTTGTCAAGTCTTTGCTGGAAGACATGGGAATTGAGTGGAGACTTAAAGACCTCCTTTTCCAGCTTTTCCAGACGCCCATTACTCACCATGGCCAAAAGGGCTGTCTTGAAAATACAAGTGTCTTGAAACAGCAAAGCCATACAAACATTTTACTAATCCATTGTCTACCTTCATCCAAAGGCCACCACAGAGCCATTGAAAGTTTGGCTAAGTATGCCAGATTAAAGACCTGGAAAGAAGTCCAGGTCAGGCTCCGGACACTTGTATCATGACCTCCTGGGTGACAAGTTTCACGAGTGGCCCAAGAGTTAGAGACAGCCCTTCCTTCTTCCAACCCAATGAAAGGCCTATGTTCATCCTTTCGACGGTGTCTACACAGTACACCTACTCTGTGCCAGCACAACTCACTGGCATCCTTTAAGCTCCAAAGTCATAACTGTAACCTGGCTTTAAAGCCTCTGCCAAGCATAATCCTCTAGAAAATTCTATTTCTATTCCATTTTTTGTTGTCATGGCAACCACCAAGCAACACTGTGGAAAGCGTCTCAAAGGCAGTGGCAGTCTGTGAGCTCCAGTGAATCTGCAGGGAGTAGGCCGTCCAGAAAGGCTGGGAATAGGCATCTTTTAGCAAGTCGCACCCCCGCCCCCTGCCAAAGCCAGGGCGAACTCTGTGAGGTACTTGTGTTTCTTGGTGAGGTCCAACATGAGTCAGACAAGAAGACGGGCTAATGCTCCAGGCTGGGGGCTTCCCACAGAACAGGGCTTGGGCTGAATGTAATGGCCACATTTATGCCCATAGTTAGCTGTGGGAGTTTTGGCTCGAACCGGGCAACCTCTCTGGGCTTCAGGGTCCTCGTCGGCAAAAGGCAAGAGTTGGATGGGCCTAGATTTTCCACTGCTGCCATCCTCGTAGAGGGTTCTCCTAATGTGTATTTTCATGCCAACGACAGGCTGGATGGGCAGCCAAGGCAAAGAACAAAGCAGACAGTAGTGTGGGTGGAGGGCTCTGTAGACAGACAAGTTGGCAGAATTCACAAGACCTCGTTTCTCAAGGGAGCAGCAACACGTGTCAAGTCCTTCCCACATACCAAGGATGACTCTAAATGGTTTTCACATCACGTACCACTTGGCTTTCCTAACAAGGGTAGGGATAGCTCTCATTCAGAATGAGCAGATTTACCCATAGACAAGTAAATAACTCGCGTTTACAAAGCTAGCCCTTCCTATAGCTGTGATTTCCTTTCTATAGCTATGATTTGAAGCCAGGCTCCTTAAACTAAGAGTCTGATGGGGCTGGCAGGATGGCTCAGGAGCTTAGGAACACTTGCAGAGGACTAGAGTTCAGTCCCCAGCATGCGGATTCATACTGGCAAATCACACTAACTCCAGTTCCCAGGATTTTACACTCCTCTGGCAGACACCTACAGGTACGTATTGGTCTATATCCATGCCTCTCACCCCCACCCCAACATGGGAGAGACAGAGATAGAGAGAGAGAGAGAGACAAAGAGAATACCCAACTAACAATTATTCTATCACATTTCTGATGCCTAAGTCCTCGCCTTACTCCATGAGGACATTTCAAGATTTATTTATCATATACACTGTTGCTGTCCTCAGACACACCAGAAGAGGGCATCAGATCCCATTACAGATGGTTGTGAGCCACCATGTGGTTGCTGGGAATTGAACTCAGGACCTCTGGAAGAGCAGTCAGTGCTCTTAACCATTGAGCCATCTCTCCAGCCCCAGGAGGACATTTAGAAAGCTATCCTTGGGCATGCAAGACGTGGTCAATGCCCTAGATAAGTCCCTGTCTTCACAGACCTTCAACCCCCTTTTTCCTCGGTAATTTGTAATATGAAGAAAAACCCTTGAGGCATCTTCCCTAAACAAAATGGTTGTGGAGAAGCTAGAAAGCATGTTGTCGTGGAAAAAAATATAGCAGAAAGGATACTGGTAAAATACCGGGATTGTTGAATAACCAGCTGGAATTATGCAATATGTGAAGTATGAATTATGGAACTGATGATGCCCTCTCAAAATAAGACAGCTTTCCAGACCTAAAACACACAGGCAATTTTATTCACACTTTAAGTGAGAATTACCTGAGTTCTTAGATACAGAAAGGTAAAGAGTATTGCGCCATAGGTAAGAGAGAATTGAATTTAAAAAATAAATATACAAAGGCTTTTCTCTAGTACAGAAACAAAACACGCGGAACACATTAAAATGTGGTTAACCAATACCTCAGGAGTATGCAGTGAGATGAATCACTTTAAACCTTATCCTCCAAAGCAGGCACTGAAGGTTTAACTGTTCTCTTTATATTTTTTAAACCTCTATTGGTATATTTATTCTGACTAAAACCACAATGGACTCTTCTCTGGCACCCCCATCAAGACCTGGTTTCCTGGGTTATCCTATCAATGAATTTTGCCAAACGTGATACGATACAAAATAACTCAAGTGATCATTTCTTTAGAACGTTTAAAGAGCTTTCTACATTCTCTTTCCAATCTAATTCTACCCTAAAACTAACTCTTAAAATTTATTTATTTACTTAAATAAAAAACAATTGAATACTAACTTTTTGTCATAATTGTAACCTTACAACTAGACAGATCCACGTAACCAGCAACTAGATCACAACATACAGTGGTTGGTTATCTGGTAGTGCATACCAGCACAGTTGGGGTAACTTTTTCTTCACAGTGTATGAGGCTGTGTCTCTGTACTTTTAATTGTTAATTTTGTACGGGCAGAGAGCTAAATGCTGGCAGGATATTGGTATTGTCACTGGTCTTATACTTTGTAAATATCCACCATTCCTCATTTGCCTAAAGGCAATCTAGAATTGTATGAGAGGTTCTGATTGGTTGTAGTAAAGATCTGACTGCCAATAGCTGGGCAGGAAGTGGAGGATGGAATTTCCAAGAGACCCGAGGGATGCTGGGGAGAAGAGAGCAGGAGCTGGAGGAGATTCAGAGGTCTGACATGGAGGGAACTCGATGGACCACAGCGGAGCAGAGAAGTACGGAGCTAGCCACATGGCGGGTCATAGGCTCGGATGGTTCTGGTAAAGTTTAGAGTAGCCGGGAGATTGCCCAAGCCAAAGCCTACACATTAAACCATATAGAAGCCTCCGTGTGGTTATTTATACTGAAAGTCCCGCTGTACAGTGCTTCAGGAGATTAAGGTGATTGTGGATTTGTCTGGGCTACAGAGCAAGTTTCCTGTCAGCCTTGTCTACAAAGCAAAAAGCAAGAATGAGACACCACATGGTTTTTGTGGTGGGTAGTGGGGGCGATCAAACTCAGGGCTTTGCCAGCCCTTCATGGTCATGTTTAAAAAGCATCGTGTGTGTGTGTGTGTGTGTGTGTGTGTGTGTGTGTGTGTGTGTGTGTGTGTGTCCCACCCCCATGTGTGCACATGTGCAGTCATGACACACCATGCTTGTGAAGTACAAAGAAGAACTTACAGAAGTCGATAGTCTCTGTCTACCACAAAGGTTCAAACCTTTGCTCACTGAGCCAGCTTGCTGGCTACCAAGACATCTTGATTTAGTCTGGGATTTATCAAGACAACTTTGTGTGCCGTTTAAGAGCGAGGTTCATTTTTTTCCCCATTTGGCTCTGCAATCCCTCTGGAATTAAATTTTGAGCAGTGGTACTTGGAAATGATAAAGGTACGTCTCATAATGTGGTCAATTAATCTAGCAATTTTTGTTGGCAATATAATTTCTTTCCTCAATACATCAATGAGTTTTCCACAAACCAGGTGACCTTACCTGTAGGCTTTCTGATTCATTGGTTAGTGTATTGGTTCGTGCTGTCCCTAGTGTTCTCTTTAGAATGCGTTTTGTTCTCCTTACAAATCTGCCGGCTTTGATCTCCCAGTTAACTACCTCGGATATTCTTGGCCCTTTGCGCTTGCTTCCCTGTGAATTTTAGAATCGAATGTTACTTATTCAAAAAAAAAATCCTAACGGGTTTTTATTGGATTAATGTTGGATTTATAAATGGATTGTTTAATTAATTAATTTCTAATTAAGAGTAATAGGCAATTAACGTATAATTAATTAAAAACGTTAACATCTTCACCCACCAGAACTAGATGGTTTGGCTCTCCGGCTAAACATATCACCCTCTTTGGATGCAGGATACAGATAAATCAAGCTGAAACCTTTCTCCTTGCTAGCTAGCAAGCACAAAGCCAGAAGGCTCTTTGCAGTTTATTTTGGGAAGAACGGTATCAACCTCCTTATTATAGTAGCTTGAATGAGAAATCCCCCCTGTAGGCTCAAACGTTTGAGCGCAATCCCCAGTTGATGGTGCTGTTTAAGGAGGTTCAGGGGTAGGGCCTTGCTGAAGGAAGTTTGTCACTGGGAATTGGCTCTGAGAATAAAAGTAGAGCTTCCTTCTGATTTGCTCTCTCTGCTTCACGTTTACACTTCAAGATGTGAGCTCTCTTGGCCTAACCCTGCAGAGACTTGGTGTACCAGGGTAGGAGGATACCCAGGCAGGGGACCAGCCTGCTAGAGAAGGGGATGGGGGATGGGGCAAGGGGCTGTGTGAGAGGGCAGGCAGGAAGGGGACAGCAATTGGGACATGAGTGAGTAAAGAAAGTAATGTAAAAAAATGAAAATAAAATTAGTATATATGTGTGTGTATATATGTATACTAATCAAATTTATATATATGTATATATGTATGTATGTATGTATATATGTATGTATGTATGCAGTATGATGTGAGCCCTGTGCTCCTGACCCCAGGCCTGCCAACAATAACTGTCACTGTGCCTACTGCCATGCCTGCTGCTGTGCCTGCCACAGTGCCTGTCACCACTGTCCTTGCCACAATGGCTGTCCCTTGTTGTCCTTACCATCACGAACTCTACCCTCTGGAACCACAAGCTCAAATAAACTCTCCATTCTGCAAGTTGCTTTCCTCTTGATATTTTATCATAAAAGTAATGAATACCCATACTCAGCTATGGACTTTACACCAATCTGTCTCCCTCCTCTCCCCTCCCCTGCCCCTCTCTCTCATCTCCCCATTCCTACTGCTGTTCTGATTGTTCAAGGTTAACCAACCCCTTTCTGATTGCCTGGGATTTGAGGCCTGCACTACCGGGAGGTATACATTCTTGGTATTGTCAGCTTGCTCCAATGCCTCTGGTTGGAGGGATCAGCTGTACTTCTGATGCTATGAAAAACGGACGTGTACCCAAACTGCCTTCTGCCTTCTAAATATTTATGTTTGTATCCTTGACTTGTGCTGCTCTTAGTCTTGACCAGAGAAGTCTCCTTTTTAATGGAAGATGTTTAATATGGAGATTCGTAACTGCAAGGTTCTGAGAATAAGTGACCGTTGAATGATCAGCCCAAGATGGGACGACATCTCTGTCACCCCCTCCCGGGTTCCAGAATCATCACAGGTGATTATCAGGATCGTCAGGGTGAAAGATTGGAAAAGTCACATGACGGGGGAGGAGATGCTATAAGACGCTGCCTTCAGGATATAAACGCACAGCAGATGTGGCTACCTCCTAAGAGTCATGCACTCAAAACACCATGAAAGCTGGGGAGGAACAAGCCGGGAAGAAGAGATCAGCAGGAGTCGAAGGGGTCAACAGAGGAGAATTCTGGGAGACTGCGCTCACAATGTGTCATACGAATCCATGAAATTGCCCCCAAAAATTAAACAAAAAGTATTGAGATCTTTACAATGTTTAACTTCCCAAGAATTAAATTTTTAGTAATTTTAATCACTAAATCAGTGTTGGGCATGGTGGCGCACACCTTTCATCCCAGCACTTGGGAGGCAGAGGCAGGCAGGTCTCTGAGTTAGGGGCCAGCCTGATCTACATAGTGAGTTCCAGATCAGCCAAGGATACACAGTGAAACTGTGTTTCGAACAAACAAGGAAATATTTGCATTTGCTATTGTCAACAGTGCAATGAAGTGCGTTTTTCTTTTCTTTCTTTTTTTTTTTTTTTGTAGAAATAACCAAATATAAATTTTACTTTGATACTATACACAGCATGGTTTAAAATCTAACTTTCAGGACTGGGGCTATACCTCAGTGGCAGAATGCCTAGTATGGGTGAGAACCTAGTTTGGGTAGACATCTCCAATATAAGCAGAAAAATAAGAAAATAAAATAATTTGTCTCTGGATGATATGGAAAGTTTTCAATCAAGGACTGAAGAGATGGTTCCCTGGTTAGTTTCAGCTGTCAGCTTGTCACAGCTGGAGTCATCTGAGCCACTGTCAGCCGAGTGACTGTCCAGATCAGTTATGCCAGCAGAGTTACAACTGCCTCTAACTCCAGCTCTACGGAGTCTGACGCCCCCTACTGGACACCGTGGGCACTGCACTCACATGCACGTGCACACCACAGAGACCAGCACAGACCCACACGATTTTTCAAATGATAAAAATACTTATTCAAAAAACAATGACATTGCATTCAGTCGTGTCAATTATTGGCTCAAATAGTTTGTTGGTTAGTTCATATTTTCTTACCATGAGGATGCTGCTCATGGCTAATGACAGCATGATTTCTTCGAGATGCAATGTCCTTTAAAAATACATTGTGATGGCCAGAACCCCTTGTGAAATGTTGAACGTATGCATTATATAGCTAGTATTCATGTCAATTTCAGTCCGTATAGAAAGGTTTTCAAGATTTCAAGATTTCACCATTGGATGTGATGTACCAAAGGCCTTTTGGAATGTTCATTATTTTCTTTCTTTAATGTTGGGGAATGGGGATGTAGCTCAGCTAACAAAGTGTTCACCTGACACATACACATCCCTGGCTTCCATCCAAGTGACTGAACCAAGTGTCGTGGCACACACACCTGTAATCCGAGCACAGAGCATGGAGAGATAGCAGTAGTAGGATCAGAAGTTCAAAGTCATTCTCAGCTACACAGCCAGTTTGGGATAGCCTGAGATATGTAAGAGAAAAATAGTATTCTGTTAGTCCTTGTTTGCCAAGAATTATGGAAGATGGGAATACAGAGAGGGACAAATTGTGTCCCTCCACTCTTCCTACATTAAGACTTTTGTATACAGCATGGCCCTTTGTCCTGGTAGTTGGGTTGTGTTGGCATTTTGGTTGTGAGCATAGCCTTTAATGGCTGAGCCATCTCTCCATCCTGTGTTAGGTTTTTTTTTTCTGGGTTAGTTTTCTAAGTGTTAACTCAACCTAGTGTCTCTAGGATGGCTTCAAACTATTTATCGTAAGATTCACTTGTCTAATAATGTCATTAAATATTTTTGTCTGTTGATGAGAGATTGAAAAACAACTCTCTCTTTTTGTAAACTCTTTATTTATTTATTATATATGAGCACACTGTAGCTGTCTTCAGACACACCAGAAGAGGGCATCAGATCCCATCACAGAAGGTTGTGAGTCAGCATGTGGTTGCTGGGATTTGAACTCAGGACCTCTGGAGGAGCAGTCAGTGCTCTTAACCCCTGAACCATCTCTCCAACCCCCACAACTCTCTTTTTATTGAAGTTGCATTTGTCTCATAAAATCAGAAGGAGAAAACAATTTTCTGTATTTTTCTACACAAGTCTTGGATTATTTTTTTTTTTTTTTTTTTTTTTTTTCAGAGCTGGGACTGAACCCAGGGCCTTGCGCGCCAGGCAAGTGCTCTACCACCTACCACTGAGCCAAAATCCAACCCCTGAGCCAAAACCCCAACCCCGGATTACTTCTTATAAAGTTTTTTTTTTAAGTAGAATTTACCACCAGTAGTCCCCTGTGATCCTAGACTTTCTGTCAGAGATTCCCAGGTAAGTACTTTAATGCATACTAAACTGTTCTCTTCTATGCTCACAGTTTGTCCATTTTCATTTTTCTATGGATTTTTTCCATCTCACCCCAACAGGCAAATTAATTCATGCTAAAATGTTCATGTCTTCTTATCATTCTTAGGTTTCCTTGATTGTTTTTTATTGCTGTTTGTGTGTGTGTGTGTGTGTGTGTGTGCGCAGTGTGTGTGTGTGTGTGTGTGTGTGTGTGCACAAGAATGTGAAAAGGCAGTAATGTGTGTGTGTGTGTGTGTGTGTGTGTGAGACAGCACTGAAATAGTAACGTACACTGAGCATTTGGGATGAAATTGATGGGGAAAATTGAACAGAAGTGGAGAAAGTTATTGGTGAAAGTGAGTGCTGTTTGAGATCATTAATGGAACCTGGGTGTTGGCTGCTGCTGCTGAGAGAGAGAGAGAGAGAGAGAGAGAGAGAGAGAGAGAGAGAGAGAGAGAGGTGGTGGGAAGCTTAACATATCGCTGCCCGGGTAGCATGGGAAATGTAAAATACATTTAAGCCAAGCAGTTAAACATGTCCCTTGGCTTCTGCTCGCTGCTCATTCTGCACCAGACAAGCACAGGGAGAAGCTGCAAGAACTGAAAAGAATTCAACTCCAGTAGGTGCTGGCTTTGAAATCAAAAGCAGTTCTCAGTCCAAGGTTTTACAGATGGCAAACAATTGTTGAGGTTAAGAAATAACTTTCAGGCACATATCAATCAATCAAGCCCCTCCTCCCCCCATGTGATCTAAAGACCAAGCAGATGGTAGAACCTGTCAATGTCTTTGTGAAGAGTTTAGAAAAATCTAAAGCAATGCCCCGGGGGACTGTTCTGTGAGAGAGAAAAAGTTCTGCAAGAATTTGAAAACTATACCTCACCAGCCCCAGAAGCTCAAGGTTGAGAAAATCTTCCAAAGAAGATATTGATGGATATAGCTTTTCGTTCATACACAATAAGATGCGGACAAAAAATAAATAAATAAAAAGGAATTGCACTAACTAAAATCGTCCTTGGACAGAAAGAGATCAAGACTTCAATATAATGTCAGGAGGCCTTTGAATTCAGACAATGGATCAAGACAGCATGGAAGGAAGGATCCAAAGAGTAGACCAAAGACGGAACAATACCAATGCAACTTCAAGTGGACCAGGAAGGGTGGAATGAGAATTCCAGAGAATAGCTCAAAGATGTCACAGAACCAAGATGGGCATGGAACCAAGAGTCCAGAGAGTGGACCAAAGCCGTACAGAATCAGTCGCAGGGAGCACTGGAACTGCATTTGATGACGTGTTGCGCTGTAGACTTCAAAATCCCCGCCTACCTATGATTTCTGCCTTCTCATATGATTTCCGCCTTCTCATCTTCCTCTTTTCTACTGGGAGGGATCGCGGCAGTTACGATGTGGCTGCCTCACTATTGCCAAGCTGGGCCCAGGAAGCCTAGAACTACCCCCATTGTCCTACTACTACTCCGATCAACAGGAATGACTCAAAAAACTGTATTTGAGGAAGCGCAATTTCACATCCAGGAGCCCCACCTGCCCCTGCTTCCCGTGATGTTTAAATCGTATGAGATGGGTCCGGCTTAAAATGAAAGGTTCGATTATAGAACTACCGTAGAAGAACTCCTTAGTCATAAAAGACAATGAGCAGGAAGGGCTCCCTCCCTGCCCTCCTAGTTATCCCTGATTGGTCAATAGAAATGCCAACAGCCTATAGCTGGGCAGAACAGAGGTAGGTGGGGCTTCGGTTTCCTGCCTGAGGTCTGAGGTCAGAGACCAAGAGGAGGGAAGGAGAGAGGACGATGCCAAGCGGTAGGTGGATTGGGAGCGCATGGTCTTGAGGACTGGCCAGTTCGAGTAGGAGCAGCCCAAGGGGAACATGGAAAATTATATCTCAGGGTCATTTATTGACAGGGAAGTAGACAAAATAACGTAGAGGGTTGATATCTGCTCAGCTGCAGGGCTATTAAGACATAAACATAAAGGCTTTGTGTCTTGTTTGGGAAATAATCTAAGATGGGGTAGAACCCGTAATTAATTTTTTACCGTCACTCACTAATTAAGAAAATGCACTATAACCTCTCTTATGGGCCAATCCCATGGAGGCGTTTCTTCAGTTAAGATGCCTTCTTCCCAGATGACTCTTGCTTGTGTCGCATTAGCATAGGTCTAGCCAGCACAGTGCCCTTTACAAACTGAGCAGGGCTGTGACTCCTGAGAGAAGGAGGGACTGATGACGTAATCCTTACCATTCTCCGGCTCTTGGTCTGGAGGCCCTTTCCAGGCTGTGGGAACAGAAAAGAGAACCCCCGATCACTTCATGAACGAGACATGATGTTGGAATTGGGGAAGGTCGAGGTTGTCCGCATGCAGACCAAAGGTCCAGAGAAGACGGGACGGAACACAAAGTGTTAACAATGATGCTGAGTTTCAAATAAGACTAGGTGAATGGATGACCAAACTGCACAAAAATGGGAAAATCTGGTGGCTGAAAACTCCAAAACCCTCAACACTTCTAGAAGAGTAGATGAGATTTTTTTCACTTCAGACTTCCAGAATGGGGTGAAAAAGATTCTATCGGGGGTTGG
The DNA here is from genome assembly GCF_011064425.1 of Rattus rattus. Classification (NCBI taxonomy): domain Eukaryota; kingdom Metazoa; phylum Chordata; class Mammalia; order Rodentia; family Muridae; genus Rattus; species Rattus rattus. Next base: position 18,899,250 of record NC_046171.1, on the reverse strand, counting down.
GGATTTAGCTCAGTGGTAGAGCGCTTGCCTAGCAAGCGCAAGGCCCTGGGTTCCGTCCCCAGCTCCGGGGAAAAAAAAGATTCTATCGGAATACCAGGGAGTATTCAGAATACTTAAGAGTGAGATTGGGTGGACCGCAACGTACAGCTCACTGTGATCTACTCCGGTGAAGTACTAGATACCGAACTAGCCGTGCTGACCAGCAAGCGGTTGGCTGAGAAAACTGAAACACATTTAAAGAAACACAAGGAAGCCTGTTCGGTTTTTTTGTTTGTTTTTTTGTTTGTTGTTGTTGTTGTTGTTGTTTTTTGTTTTTTGTTTTTTTTGTTCATATGATAAAATAGTGTAACCAAGACAGCTTATGGAAGAAAGAGTTTATTTTGTTTTTTTGTTTTCCAGAAGGCGAGTCCACACTGCCGGAGGAGGCCTGTCAGCAGGTGGTTGGAGCTGTGGGGAACGAGCAAAAGAAACATATTCTAAGTACTACCATTTCGTTTTCAGATTCCGTCGAATCAGAGAAACTAAAGATGTCAGGCCCTGGAGGAGCTGGGGACTCCTTATAGCTGAATAGCTTCTGTTATAAAATGTCTGATTCCAGACATCTCAAGGACAACTTCTCCCTCTTGCTGCTGGGGTCAAACAAGTTCATGGTCCCAGGCTTGGGAACGAACACCTACCCCACTTCTCCAAATGTAATTGTCCGTTAACTGGTATATAGTTAGAGAGAGAGAGAGACAGAGACAGAGAAATTGTTGTTATCTAAACCAAGGTGCATACGTTGTAAAAATATATAACCAATTTCCTGCTATGATCTAATTATCCACATGCAGTTGACCCAATCCTTTGTCTCCTTGTCACTCTGGGCTCCCAGCCTGGTGTCTAGGAGAGTGAATTAAAGATCCTGAAGCCAGGTGCCCTGGGTACAGCCCAGTCTCCAACAGATACTCCCTTGCTTAGCCCATAATGACAAGATACAATTGTGTAGCACTGCAGCTCCCCCTAGGTTGTGTTCCCATCCTTTAAAAATGTGGTACAGCTGGGGTTGGGGATTTAGCTCAGTGGTAGAGTGCTTGCCTAGGAAGCGCAAGGCCCTGGGTTCGGTCCCCAGCTCCGAAAAAAAGAACCAAAAAAAAAAAATGTGGTACAGGGGTTGGGGATTTAGCTCAGTGGTAGAGTGCTTGTCTAGCAAACGCAAGGCCCTGGGTTCGGTCCCCAGCTCCGAAAAAAAGGAAAAAGAAAAAAAAATGTGGTACAATCTCCCTTTGGTGACACGATTCAGATCCTGAATTGGCCACCTCCCTGAACACTCAGAAAATAAAGCTTTCACTTCTAAGCCTCTATATCTGGAGTGAGTTTTCTCAGCTTCCACCCTGAACTCGGGACAGAATAAGAAGCTGAGAGATGACATCTTCTAGCACAGAGAGGAAGCAGTAAGGGCAAATTGGAAAGCCCTCCCTCAGTGGTAAGCTTCTTCTCTCAAGGTCACTATTAAAGGTTCCATAACCTTCCGTAACAGCGCCACCAAGTGGGGGACTATGTTCATATACCCAAGCCTATGGGGGACATGTTTATTCAAACCACCATAAAAAAAAAAAAGTCCCGTTGTTATTCAGCATTCATTGAAAACTTTCTAGACATAAGAAAGGTGAGGGAAATGTGGAAACCAAGAGAAAGAGCAGAAACCGATTTAGAAATATAACAGATGGTAGGGTTGGTAGTCTAAAGACTTCAAAGCTATAGGACAAAATGCTCAAGGATTTAATGCAAATATAATGGAAGAAAAATACAGACATTATAAAATGAACCAAATATAACTCTTTATGCCTAAAACACACAATACATGAAATATAAGCTCACTGAATAAAGCTATTCTAAACTAGACAGTGCAATACAAAGAGATCAGCGAACTTAAGACCGAGTGATGTAAGAATTAAACAAGAATGAATTTCCAGTGACCTCAGAGTCCTGTGAGGGAGACAGTACTAGTCATTATGTTAGAGACCCAGAAAAGAAAGGAAACAAAGAAGGAAGAAATATGAAACAATAGCTAAAACCTTTTCAAATTTGGCAAAAACCTAGGAACACACATATCTAGGTTATTTTTCATTTCTTGAATGTATTCTGAACCAGATCCAATAAGGACAAACCCCTGTAGAAGAGGAACAGCGCGGTACTACAAGTAAATATTATTTCCCAGCCAAATTCATCCTTTGGTGTGTGCTGATGAGGCTTGGAAGGGGTCTTCATAGGCATTTTCCCTATGCATATACATAACATAAACACAGTATGAAGGTTTTTCACGAGTGGGTGCTGGAGGGGAATGTGCAGAAGAAAATGGCGGCCTGCCTTTTGGCTCCAGTGTCCGCCATTTTCTCTCTTCAGACTGCAGCAGTACCATGTTCCAGAGGAACGTGTTCAGAAGCATCCTGAGCGCCTGCAAATAGCAGCACGCAGTCCTCCAGAGACCTTGCAGCGTGGCTCCTGCACGGGCTGGAATGTTGCCTCTCCGACAGGAGCTCCTTTAGCAAAGCTATCATTTATTGAGTGTGTCCACCCCCCAAGCCTTAGATGTCTTTCCACATTCTCCTTATGAGTCACTGCTTTTAAAATTCTCTTCCCTCTGACAGATAAACACTGACCGATTGGGCGCGGAATCTTTAAATGTAGTCTGCTTGGGATGTGTTGAGTTTCTCATTTGTTGTTTAACATTTTCCCATCAACTTTGAGACGTTTTTGCTCTGATTTCCCTGACATGTGCTCTCTGCCGCTCCTCGCTGCTGGGAATCCCACGTTGTGTACTTGGTGGTGACCCACGGGCTTCTGAGAGTCACTTCTCACTTCTCTGTATTATTTTTTATCCTTGGGTCTGCCCAGCCAGATGGACTTTGTTGGTTTCACAGCTCGTCAATTCTTTATTTTTTTAAGATTAATTTCTTTGAATAGTGTACGTGCTAGGGTATTGTGTGTGTTTACACGGACTTGTGTGCCCACACAGGCCAAAAGACTGCATCAGGTTCTCCGGAGCTGGTGTCATAGGTACTTCTGGGCCATCCTATTTAGATGCTGAGAACTGCTCTTGGGTCCTGTACAAGAGCAGTATGCGCTCTTAACCTCTGAGACCCTACTCCAGCCCCTAACTAATACCTTGCATACTGCTCTGATTACAGTGTATCTGGTCTTTGCTCTGCTCTGCCTTGAAAACATTGTCTTGAAAAAACATGTTCCTCAGCGTGTCACCCATCCCACTGAGTGCGCGCTCTTTCCCCCAGCGTCTCGGTCCCCTTTGACCGAGCACTCGACACGTTGCTACCCAGAATAAGGACTGCATTTCCAACTTCGCCTCCTCTGAGTGTGGGTATTTGGTTCCCATCGGAATTAAGTGGAGATTCATGATCAACTTCCTGGTTTCCTCTTTGAAAGGAAAGGATTGGCTCTCTTCTCCATTCCCACCTTCTCATTGGTCAGAATATACGCGCATACCTGAGCCATCCTCTGCCAGGTGCTGCATGGACTAAAGCGGGCAGCAAGGAGGAACAGAGACTGAGAAACCAAAATGGGAGTTGCTACATTTAAAAACAAGTTGGCAAATTAGAAGCCTTTACCTGCTGTTTTGAAACCTGTTGCTATGGGAACAAAATCAATCCTGTTCGCTTACATGCTGTCTGAGCTTCCACATTACTGTGGCAGAGGTGAGTCCTTGCAAGTGAGATTCCGCTTCACCCTATGGTAGCTCCTGGGGTTACCATAACCAATGGCCACAGATTGGATGGCTGACGTCTCAGAAGTGGATTTGGTTTTCCTTACAGTACTTGAGGTCCAGGAGTCCAGAGCCAAAGGTATGACAGGACTCCAGTGTATTCTATACCCTTTTTTGGCTTCCACAGATGTCCACACACATGTATTAACACACACACACAAAGCATGTATATACACACATGCAGACATGTATACAAACACACATGTACACATACATGTACATACCTAAACACATGTACACATGCACACAAAGCATATACATACATAAACACTTGTATGTGTGTGCATAAATGTACACAGGTGCATGCAGGTATACATGTGTACACATGAACACATGTACACATATGTATGTACATGAACATACATGCATACACACACATACATCTTGAAAACATCTTCATGGAGTAATGCAAAGACTCCTCATTAACTTGTCAAGATGAAAGGACTGTGGTGTTATTCCTTACAACTGTGCTATGGTGTGCTTCTTACTATCACACAGTCCGTCAACCGACCTTTATCTCTTGCTTGTCCTTCGACTCAGAAATACTAATCAGTATCCAAATTATTCCTTCGTGGTGAATAAGAGCTTATTCACACACTTCCTGGGTGTTGGAGATCCAGCTTATCCATGGAAAAGATCGGACTCTGAGGAAGTGACTCACACGGTTGAGTTGCATGATAACTAAGTTGGAGTTTCTGAGTGGACAAGCTCACAAGACAGCAGAAGTCCTTTCCCTGCATGTCAAAGGTTCTCAACCTGTGGGTCATGACCCCTTAAGGTTCTGACCCTGTGGGTTATGATCCCCGGGGAGAATGGAACAACTTCTTCACAGGGGACACATACAGGTATCCCGACAATCAGATATTTGCATCGCAATTTATAACAGGAGCAAAATTACAGTTCAAAGTAGCAATGAAAAGAATTGTATGGTTAGGGGTCACTACCACACCAGGAACACTGAGAATCACTGATCTTTTTGAAACACATACTCAGATACTAAACAACTCATTTTAATAGTTTTATTACATGAATGTATTTATTTTGTGTGCATATGTGTGTGGGCGTACATGCAAGGCACGTGTATGGAAGTTAAAGAAAATTGGAATTGGTTCTCTCTTGTTTGGGTTATTTTTGTTTTCTTTTGGGTTTTTTGTTTTGTTTTTTTGATTTCCATTTCATTTGTTTGTGTGTTTGTTTGTTCCAGACAGGGTTTCTCTGTGTAGCTCTGGCTGTCCTAGAACTCACTCTGCAAATCAGGCTGACCTTGAACTCATCTGCCTGCCTCTGCCTCCCGAGTACTGGGGTTAGAAGTATAAACACCACTGCCTGGCCAATCCACTCGGGCCCCAGGGACTGAAGTTAGGCTGTCAGGGTTAGTGGTAAATGAGCCATGCGCGAACCTGATTGTCTATTTTCTATTTACATACTTCTTATTTTCTCTCCTGCTTCAGAAATTGATGGTCTATGTAAGACCTGTTGGAAAACAACAAAAACAAGATTGTTTTTCCTTTTTTCATTGCTGAGTGTCAAGTTGAAGATTTCCCCTATGCTAGGCAAGTATTCGACCTCCAAGCTACACCCCGCCCCCGAGTATATAAACTTCTTGTCCTGAATTAAGGCTCATTAGTGAGGACTAAAGGTCCAGACACTTAATTCTATATCTCTCCGAGATAACAGAAATAGAGGATCCATAAACAGAATGCAAACCCAGTTGCCATGGAAAAGGAAGTCTGTGAAACTGGATTTTACTTTGATTAGCTTTTACTTATTGACACGCAAATAAATTTGACATTTATATCTCACCCGTGATTGCCATGCAGTCACTACATGACATTGGACTTTACCCTGATGTAAAGAACAACCTCTGAAAAGTCTACCCCTAGATGGTATCTTTTCCCATATGTAGCCCCCTCGGAGTCCTGAGAACTTTACCCACGTGCTCAAAATTGGCATAGAACTGGTGGACGATTCCCTGTGAAGACCCTAGAGGCAGAGGGAGCATACCGTACCCCACTGTACCCCACTCCCGTTGGCTTCAAGGAAATACGGATGAATCTAGAAATCACTGATCCTAGAATGTAATGCTATCTTGGCTGGGTTTTTAATTCCCCAGGAGACACACCACCATTGAGTGAGGGCGGCGTTTCCAGGAGGTGCGGCTGAGGATAAAGCCCCCGAATGTGGGTGACACCGTCTCAGAGGTTGGGATCTTGGACTAAATAAAAACAGAGAAAAGATGAAAGCCAGTTGAACCCCAGCCTTCCTCGCCCTCAGTTTTCCAACTGTGCATGCGTAGTGACCTGTGACTCCCTGCTGCCGTGTCTTCTGGCTATGATCTGTGCCATCCCCTCAAATATGAGCCAAACTAAATCTTTCCTTCCAGTAGCTTCTTTAAGCAGGCATTTATTATTTTTGCCACAGCAATGAGGAAAATTAACTAATACAAACAGCAAACAAACAAAACAAACAACCCCCTTTTTTCCCTTTTCCTCCAAGTCTACCGTGAACTTTAGATAAAATTTGTTACAACAGGAATTCCGAGGAGCTAGAATTTGCATAGTATTTGAAGTTGAACCCAAGCTTATAGGCATGAACTTTATTCCCCAAACACTTTTATACTGTGAAAATGATTTGCCCACGTAATGTTTTTTGCTTTGTTTTTGTTTTTGTTTTTGTTTTTTGTTTTTTTAGCCTCTTGGGCCGCATTTTGGGCAAGCTGTCTTAAAAAAGAAATCTGAAGAATGTTTAGTAAACTATGGTAAATATCACGGTAAAATATCAGATACTTCAACCATGAATACCACTTGATAATTTCCCCCAATCAATTCCATCTCCTTAATTGCAAAATTAATCATTTGATATTATTAAGTAAAGATGAGGCAAGATCAAAATGATGGTGTTCATTTCCTTATGCGGTGTTACTTTAAAAATATTTATTGAAAACAGTGTAATGCTGTTCTTGGGGAATGCAGGATTGCAGTTGAGGGCTGATTCAATTGCATGGCAACCAGGCTACAAATTTCAAGGGCTTTCTTTGTCTTTCTTTTGTTGTGAGCCCAACCTTTAACAGTTGAGCGGTCTCTCCAGCTCTCAAACACTTTAAAGAAAAAAAGCTACCTCCTGAAGTCAATATTGATGGGTTTTTTGTTTGTTTGGTTTTGGGGTTTTTTTTGTTTTTGTTTTTTTGTTTCGTTTCGTGTGTGTGTGTGTGTGTGTGTGTGTGTGTGTGTGTGTGTGTGTGTGTAAAGGCACGTTTCTTCTCACCTGAGATGAACCATGATGTTTCAACAACTGAGGGCAAATGACTCTGATCAAGTGCTCTTCTACTAGACAGAAATTCTTGCTTTCTTCCAAGAAAGGCACCACTGAAAACGAAATTGTTTCTTGTTTCCACTGCCCCGGGGAGCCTCAAAGATCACCTCTAGAATCCAGCAAATTGAGGCAAACCAACGTATTGTCCAACCACTTAAAGATCTGGTTAAAATATGAGATGATGCTTATTCCCAACTTACCGTTCAAAGAATTTTATTATGGGCAGCAGTCTCCAAAGATTTCCTTCCAGGTCCACTCCTGGAGGATGATAGTCTGGGTGGTGGTGGAGAAGGTAGTGGGTTTTTTTTAAAGAGTAGGTTCCTGGGTCCCCAGTCCAGAGTGATTTCAGCAGGGGAGGAAGTAGAAAGTCACCAGAAAGCTACAGCTGACGAAAGATCCGTGACATCACTGTTCTCGCTCACCAGAAGCCGGTAGGGCCTGGAGAGTAGCTGACTCAGGAGGTGGTTGCCCTGTCAGTTCTTGGAGGATCATCAAGACGTGAATTTGAACATAGCGTTGTTTATAAGTTCTGGTGCGAGGCTTGTAAAAGAGATGTCTCTGGGTCCACCTTAGACAAGTGAAGGGGGATGTGGAAGAGGGAGAGGCTGACCTCACTCTTGGACACCGCTCCTTTCTGCCTGTTTGTTGCGGTCCTCCTTCTATTTTGTTTGGAAAAGTATTTCCACTGTCCAAGTGTCTACTCTGAGAGAACAGACATCTAAAAGTGGGGCCATAATGTATCCAACATCCTTGTTTGAGATGTTTATCGAAAAACCTTAGGAGCCCAACCTCGCTTCTAAGTGTGAGCTATAAAAACACTTGGGGGTTGAGTGTTTATTCTTTTTTCTTTCAGTTCAGAGGTGTTTGTTCTCTAGCCATGGATTTTTCAGATGTTTTCTGAGCTTTGAAGACAAATTGAGCTCAAATACCTGCACCCCTGAGATACCTGGGCCAGACGAGAAGCTCTGCTCTCAAGGGTCCAACTGCTGCCGAGCTGGTTAGAGCTCACACCAACAAGGGCGTGGCAAAAGGGATGCTACCCCACACTGAAGGTCCCCCTCTCCTCCTTCTCCTCCTTCCTCCTTCTCCTCCTCCTCCTCCTCCTCCCTCCTCCTCCTCCCCTCCTCCTCCTCCTCCTCCTCCTTCCTTTCCTGGACCTTTTCCTTCTTGGAGCCTTGACCTACCACGTAAAACTCTGACCGCCTTTGAGTTTGCCTGGGAAGGCATTGGGTCATCAG